>NC_073693.1:258965222-259265222 GCF_029784155.1 Uranotaenia lowii
ATGATATAAGATATATAACAGTTACTGCTAGTTTACGCTCTAGAATCGTTGATAAAGGTATTTATTTTTAAGCGTTGTGACGTCACGAAAATTCTACTGTTTTTAAATTTATGATTTACTGAAATTTCACATATTGTCGAAAATTGGAGATCTCTTCAAACTTTTTGAATGAAATTTAATGCAATTTTTAGATTGAAAATCGGTTTAGCATGTTGTGAGTTGCACCCGGGTAAAGAATGCGTTGTGACGTCACGAAAATTTATTTACTTTTTATCGAAAACGTTAAAGACTTTTAACTTCAACACTATGATAGTATTCCTTCAATACAAGTTCAACAAAACAATGTGCTTCAATAAACGAATTTCATTATCAAGTTTTTAAAGAAACTAAAATATTTTTTGGCAGTAACTTAGTTGTTTTTAAACATTTCTAATAAAACATATTAAACAGCGCTTAAAAATGCTTGATTCAAGAATAAACAAACTATCAAACAAATGAAATCCTCATCGATTTTGTTAAAGAATATTTGTGAATCATAAAGCAAATAGTTATCTGTGATTTGAATAAAAATCTTGCAAAAGATCAAGTTCTTCATATATCTATGTTAGAATGAAAAACACCGCTAGTAGCTTCTATTTCCTTCTGGTATTAAGTTCAAACAAAATAAGTTCCATGAAATAAATGTAATTAGATTCAAAAAATATTTGAACATGGTAAACTTAATAGATTAACTTTTTTTTAATAAAAAAGTCATTAGATTTTCATAGAAAATTAATTAAAAAAATTAATTAAATTATTTTAATAGAAAACTGCCCTTATTGAAATTTCCACCTCAAAGAATGTCACCAGAAAATCAAAATCGAACCCCGTGTTCACATAAAATCTCACAAAAGATTTTTTTTTTTTTTTTTTTTTTTTTTTTTTTTTATGAAGAGATTAACCACCGTAATTTTTGTTTGTTACTTTGATTTATCGGCCTAGCGGTGAAAAGTGATGTCCTTTTTAGTAGGGACATCTAAAGATTATGAAATTTTTATATAGATGGATAGAAGGTTAGAAGAAATGAAAGATGGTGAAAATGAGCGGGTAGAATTTGTCTAGAAGCATTACCATCACATACCAAATTTTTGTTCCTCACGAGCCTACTACTATGAAGTGGTAGATACAGATAGAGTTGCATCTACCACCACACATTAGTAGGCTTAGCGTGGTCCGCCCCACAAGCGAGAACTTGTAGTGCGGACGAACTGTTCGTCCGCACTACAAGTTCTCGCTTGTGGGGCGGACCACGCTAAGCCTACTAATGTGTGGTGGTAGATGCAACTCTATCTGTATCTACCACTTCATAGTAGTAGGCTCGTGAGGAACAAAAATTTGGTATGTGATGGTAATGCTTCTAGACAAATTCTACCCGCTCATTTTCACCATCTTTCATTTCTTCTAACCTTCTATCCATCTATATAAAAATTTTATAATCTTTAGATGTCCCTACTAAAAAGGACATCACTTTTCACCGCTAGGCCGATAAATCAAAGTAACAGATTTTTTTTTTTTTATCTTTATTATAGAGACTTTCAGCCTCGGGCTGGTTCGTCTATCTCACAAAAGAGACTTTGAACTGAATTACAAAATTAAATTAATTCAAATATGTACTAGCACGAGGTCTTATGCAAAATTTGGGTCAGATTATTCTAAGGGAAGGGGTTACGCAACGCACCTGAAGTTTGTTTGGAATTATGTAGATTTCGTTCGGCATGATAAAAAAAACCGTTTTTCGTCAATAATTTAGGTCTTTATCAACCAGAAACAGAGTTCTGGCAACGCTGATTGCAAAAGTGTTACGCGTCGTGGCCCTTTAGAAGAAAATCTTTCAATTTGTGTGAATAATAGAATGGAAGTGAAATGTTGTTAGTTAATTCTACAACTGAATGAGCTAGAAAGTTATAGTGACTGTTAATACCTTTTGGTGCTGTTAAGAAAAGATAGGATTTGTATTTAAAATATCGCGCGATGAAAATTTTCGTAGTTTCACTTTCCAGTTGTACCACACCGATCGGAAAACCGTGTTCCCAATCATTTAAAATTCTCCAAATGTTTGAAGTTGTTCATTTGTAAAGAATTTCGAATCACCCCTCGGTGAGGCGTTATGGGACTTTAGAAAAGTGGAACATCGTAACGCCTTCGGTCTACGAATGTCAATGAAGAAGCAAGTGAAAAACAAAAAAGGTGAAACCGATCGTTATGTTTCTCGTTGCTGAGTGATTATGTGAATTGTGCGGGGATTCATGTTGACCAATGTGATGTTCTAACAACGATTCCATGGATATTCAATGAACTGATTGCCAATTTCTGAGAGTCCGAATCTTTCAACTACAGCTAAGTATTCCAATTAACTTTAACTTATCTTTTACCAAAGACATGATGATTTTGCGTGAAACGTCCTGATGGGAGAAAAAGAGCAAATTTTAAGATCTGATTTTAGCACTTTCTTGCTATATTAGAATAAACTTAGACGATTTTTCAAAATACTTAGTTCTTAATCCGATAATGTTTTTCGGAAATGGATTCCTTCAAGTAAACTTTGAGGCAAATCAGTGTTTACAATTGAAATAACTTCACGGTTTGAAGACACATGTTAGTGTACGGTGAGATTTTACTTCTTGGAGGAACGTTGCACTTCACCGTTCAAATTCACCGCAATTGTAGAGGAAATAATTTTATTTGAATGTACATCGAACAAATAAACAAGTGATGTGATATAATTTCATATTTTAAATGTGATAAATCGAGTTATAAAGAGATCTAGTAGCATCGTATTGCACTTGTATAAAAGAGTAATTGTTCCAAGAAAATTCAATCGTTTTTTGGACCGGGGATTGGAATAGCATACTCTGTCCTAAGATACTAGAAATCAAAGATGAAGCTTTACCGTAAATCATTATAAATCATAAGCCAAACACATAAAAAGTTAGGACACTATTGATACTTTCAATATTATTGGTTCTTATTTTTGATTTCTTCGGTCACCGTAATTTATCTGGTATTCAATAAAACTTGGTTCAGGAAAGTCTGAATGAAAGGCTCATCCTTTGTGGGTGCACAATCTTCATTCGGCTGGAAAAAAATCCAATTAGAATTCATATAAAAAAACAAACTATGCGAAACAAATCGATCGTTGAAATCAATACTGATGTTATGAAATCGCTTGGTACATCTTTGTACCTGAAAATGATCACATTTTCATATGTGATGAAAGAAATTAGAGAAACATGAACTATCAAAGAACGAAAGAACATAAGCCGTAAATATCATGAAAATTTCGAAAAAGATACAACGGCTCACCGACAGGACTTGAACCTGCAATCTCCGCTTCGGTACAACGGCGCGTTAGCCAATTCCACCACGGTGAACGTGATGGAACCGGCGAACACGAGCAATCGAGCTCTGCCGATCAACTGCTGGACCTTCTATCGAAACACCATGTATATCCCGCATGTGATCTTTCCCTCTATTGATCTCTCTTGTTTCTCTAACCCCACCCATCGACTCGGGATTTTAGCCGAGCGAGCACATGGTCGATTGCTTCGGGTTTGCCGCAACTTACGGTCAGATGAAGAAGCAATCAGTGCCGCTCAAGGTTCCGAGCAGACCAGTTACACAGGGAGGTGTTGCTCTGTTGAAATCAATACTGATGTTATGAAATCGCTTGGTACATCTTTGTACCTGAAAATGATCACATTTTCATATGTGATGAAAGAAATTAGAGAAACATGAACTATCAAAGAACGAAAGAACATAAGCCGTAAATATCATGAAAATTTCGAAAAAGATACAACGGCTCACCGACAGGACTTGAACCTGCAATCTCCGCTTCGGTACAACGGCGCGTTAGCCAATTCCACCACGGTGAACGTGATGGAACCGTGGTGGAATTGGCTAACGCGCCGTTGTACCGAAGCGGAGATTGCAGGTTCAAGTCCTGTCGGTGAGCCGTTGTATCTTTTTCGAAATTTTCATGATATTTACGGCTTATGTTCTTTCGTTCTTTGATAGTTCATGTTTCTCTAATTTCTTTCATCACATATGAAAATGTGATCATTTTCAGGTACAAAGATGTACCAAGCGATTTCATAACATCAGTATTGATTTCAACAGAGCAACACCTCCCTGTGTAACTGGTCTGCTCGGAACCTTGAGCGGCACTGATTGCTTCTTCATCTGACCGTAAGTTGCGGCAAACCCGAAGCAATCGACCATGTGCTCGCTCGGCTAAAATCCCGAGTCGATGGGTGGGGTTAGAGAAACAAGAGAGATCAATAGAGGGAAAGATCACATGCGGGATATACATGGTGTTTCGATAGAAGGTCCAGCAGTTGATCGGCAGAGCTCGATTGCTCGTGTTCGCCGGTTCCATCACGTTCACCGTGGTGGAATTGGCTAACGCGCCGTTGTACCGAAGCGGAGATTGCAGGTTCAAGTCCTGTCGGTGAGCCGTTGTATCTTTTTCGAAATTTTCATGATATTTACGGCTTATGTTCTTTCGTTCTTTGATAGTTCATGTTTCTCTAATTTCTTTCATCACATATGAAAATGTGATCATTTTCAGGTACAAAGATGTACCAAGCGATTTCATAACATCAGTATTGATTTCAACAGAGCAACACCTCCCTGTGTAACTGGTCTGCTCGGAACCTTGAGCGGCACTGATTGCTTCTTCATCTGACCGTAAGTTGCGGCAAACCCGAAGCAATCGACCATGTGCTCGCTCGGCTAAAATCCCGAGTCGATGGGTGGGGTTAGAGAAACAAGAGAGATCAATAGAGGGAAAGATCACATGCGGGATATACATGGTGTTTCGATAGAAGGTCCAGCAGTTGATCGGCAGAGCTCGATTGCTCGTGTTCGCCGGTTCCATCACGTTCACCGTGGTGGAATTGGCTAACGCGCCGTTGTACCGAAGCGGAGATTGCAGGTTCAAGTCCTGTCGGTGAGCCGTTGTATCTTTTTCGAAATTTTCATGATATTTACGGCTTATGTTCTTTCGTTCTTTGATAGTTCATGTTTCTCTAATTTCTTTCATCACATATGAAAATGTCGATCGTTGTGTTGTAATTATTATTGAACAGATAAAAAAGATAAATATTCCGCCTAATTGTTTATTCCGTTTCGTCTTCGTGTTTCGAAATAAATTATACGAATAGGATTCCTTCGTAAGGAACGATTTTTGCGTGAAGTTATCAAAATTGTTTACAGATCTAAATCAAAAAATAATAAAAAAATTTATAATGCGTCCTGTAAATTTTGGCGATTGATTTGAAAAAAAAGTTTATTCTATCTACAAACTTTTACAAACTCTTCGTTCCTGCATCCAGCACTTTGCTAGATAAATTTTATTTTTCGAATAATTTGCTATTTTAATTGTATCTTTCGTGTTGAATTGATTGCCTTTTTTAAATCAATTTTTTTTAATATCATACTTTTAACTATTATAAATTTTCGGGTCGCGGTTTTGTTCGAAATGTACTACTTTTTTCTATGAAAACAAAACGTGGCTTATATTTTACATGAAACACGATGCTCAATGTATGATGTTCACAAACAGTAAGAAATATTAATGGAATGGCAAAAATGACTTGAGCTAATTGTTCTTATTCCTAATTGAAATACTATTTTTTTCAATAATCGTCAAAAACCAATGATCTGAATATAAGTTGATCTTGTCACTCATATTGGAAATTTAAGTATAAACTTTTTTTGTGACAGGTAAGATTGCTGAAACTTGTTGATATCTGCTTTTTTTTCATATAAATTAGATCATGTCATGTGTGTAATTTTTTTCTTTTCATATGTCGAGATAATAGTTATTTTTAACTATCAATCGCTGTTCTATTTCTATCTCAAGATCTGCTGTCTGTTCTCTATTTTTCTCATCATTCTATAATGATTCTGCAGCGATGAATCATTCATTATTGTCAAAATTTGTGTATGTTCATAAGATTTATTCCTTCGTTCTAAAAGTAAATTTCAATCACTTAAAATATTGTTTCCATGTTATTTCAAGTTAATTTTAAAAGGTCGCGTTTTGTTTTTCTCAAAATATCCAACATTTAAAAAAAATGTATTGTTCTGATTAATTAGTAGTTACTCGAATTGGTAAATCGAAAAATATATCAGATCTTTTCGAAAGTAGCAAAAATTTTAACATTACTTTGTACATGCAATGAAGCTTAAAAAGAGGCATGGAGAAGAAAGAATTGAAGAATTTTCAAAATGGTTTTGATCACGAAAAATAGTTTGAAAAGTTTTTGTCGGCATATTATGAAAAATACATTCAATTCAAAATATTGTTTTTTTTTTTAAACCATAAAAGCCTTTTGATAATTCTTTGATTGAACAGGGATCACTGTTAGGGAAAAAGCTAGTTTGATAGGGATGAAATGTGGATAGTAATAATTTTCTTTCAATACTTGACTCAATGTATATTTATTTAACATTTATCGAATGCCTCGTAGAAGTAGGAGTTTCCTTATGAAATGTCTAGGAGCATAGAAGGTGTAGGAAAATACGATCGCACCATTGACCAAAATGGATCCTGATCTTTACCTTTTTCTAACTAACACAACCCCTTCCTCTTATACTTGAATATAGATTCGCAGACGTACAGACGGTTTCCATAGTTGGTGATACTTACTTATTTCTGGTTCTGACTATTTCAAAATTAATTTTGGAGTACGCAGGAGCATGAAGTTGCTAGTTGAACCTAAAGAGTATCAAACTAACATTCCTTCCTTTTTCCCCATTGACTACTAGGACGTGGCCGGCGCCGTTATTAATCATTTCAAAAACGGAGAGCATGAGTTTTGTACATTGAGAATGAACTGCTAATCCCAAGCACCATTCTTTTGGACTTTGTGCAAAATTGATGGCCTCGATTAATCACGGAGTAGCAACCATTGGCGATGTGGAACTTGTTCTGCTTAGCCACGCCAGCGATCATGGAATTCGAAATGCGCATGAATTGATTAAGAATATCAAAAAAATCATCTTTTTCTTTGAAGTACCTAATTAAATAGCCCCCTGAAACAATTAAATAGCATTTCGAGTTCAATGATTTAAGGTGGATATGAGTAGTCAAACAAGCTAATAATTTAGGTCTTTATCAACCAATTTTTCTTTTAATATGAGTTTTTAAAGCTTTGATTATGAAGAAATTTCATCTGAGGAACGCGTTTCGATAAGAGTTATCATAAAACAGCTATTACGTTCAAAATTAGCGCCGATTAACGATCATTCAGGTTTTTTTTTTGTATTTGACCCATCAGAAGGTAATTTTTGAATCTCAAAAACCTTTCCAACTAAACCATTGTCGAAATGGGATCTTGAGATAAACTATTCGTCATAATGAAAGTTTTGTAAATGACTATCCTTAAAACAAATCAGCCGATAGGGACTTCAGAAATTGGTGCATAAATTGGTTTTAATGTCCTTCCAAACCCAATTTCTCATAATTCCATACAAATTTTAGGCTTATTGTGCCCTCTATTTCCGTGAGCCAATCCCCAAATTTGGCACTGGACTTTGTGTTAGGCCTAGGATCTATTTAAGCTTGGAACTTATAAGATTTTCATAAGATGGCTGATTTAGGCACTCTAGTGCCGATTAACTATCTTTGAAAAGATCGAAGGCTTTGAAATTATCATTTATTTTTCCTTTCCTAGTTAAAAAGATTAAAAAGATTCAGAAACACATTTCAACGCTTTTACAAATAAGTATTTCCTAGTTTTATCCTAAATAATATTCACATGATCGCACAAAAAAACTTCGAATAAAATTGATGTTAACAGTGTAGCAAACCTTATCTGCTTTTATGGGCCTTTGAGATTTAATTCCTTTTACTTTTTGGGAAGAAATGGATCGATTTCATCACCAAATCACATTATTTATTAGGTTTTTAAGCATTTTAAGTAAGTTAAGCATTCATTTTAAGATTAAACTTTGATTTATTTCATGTAGCCAACCATAAAATTTCGTGACGTCACAACGCTTTGCAAAACCCTGCTTTAAAAAAATGGTGCGTTGTGACGTCACGAAACTGAATCGCTCTAAAATAAATTGAAATCAAAATTTGAAAAAATCAAAAACAGCGATTTGTTGGTTGTAACGAATCGATACTTTCCTGAAATTTTCATAAAATTTGATCAAATAGAAGAGCAGAAAATTGCGGCGTTGTAAAAAAAACTGAAAAGTGGGAAAAGAGGCGCGTTGTGACTTTACGATTCCTTTTACTTATATTTTGTTAACTGTTTATTCTATACACATACTTTTGGTTTCAAATTGTAGAGAATTCAATTTTGACCTTATAATGTACAATTTTTAACAATGTGCGATATGACCTGTAAAACTTACATACAATATACCAAAAAATTGTTTTGCAAACGTTGTGACGTCACGCTGGAATGGGTCATATGCTTTATTTCTTTAGATGAAATTGAATAAGCATAATTGCGACTGGTATATATGTCTTTTCTTAAATTTTAGCTTATTTTTAGTAATTCGAAAAACGCCCGATGGATTGGTTTGTTCCACTTACATTTTGGTACCGGAATGTACAGAATGCAATCTGTTTTCTCTTCATGTCTTTTCATGTAGGTCAAACAATTTTCGTTATCAAACTCCTTGGTTCGCATTTCATTTTCGTTCAAAACAACAACGATTATGCCTTTTGGAAAGTGATTCAAAAATCAGAAGCAAGCAACGGCTGATTTCAAAAACTGACACCGAGTGTCTATGTGTACATCAAATACGAAAATATTTCTGCGTGGAAATTATTTGCGCAGGTGTCTAAATGGGTGCAATTTCAGCAATACATATTTTTCTAGGACATGTGAAAGTTGAACTATGGTGAAATACATTTGCACTTGCCCCGGTGTACCTAACTTGAAATAAAAAACAAAATGTTACTATTTTGCAAATTCTACCCACCCATTACGATGTTCTATGCCTATTCTATGGAAACATATCGTCGTTTGTTGTAATGCAACAAGACTTAAGCCTTGAAAATTGTTTATTGGATTATTACTCTGGTCGGTATTTTGGACAACCAGATTTCAATTTTTTACCACCGTCAGGATCTATTTTTGACCACTAAAAGGTTTTTTTTCTACAGCATAATAAAGTTAAGTTAACCTTTTTCATTTTACTCTCGTAGTCGCCAAGTTTTTTCACGTTGATTCTTTCGATGACCATTTTTTTCAATTTTCTCAGCCTCTTTTTACACTTTTTTGTTGGGTATTTAGTGCTACATACAACCATCTGTTATTTGTTTGTTCAACTATGCTGAAAAACATAAATCTATGATAAGAAATAGGTCGCGACTGGAACTAATTTAACAAAACCTTAGTGGATTTGGTTTGGTTTCATTACTTTAGCGTACCTACATAGATCCAAACACATTTAGTCCTTTTAATCCTTTTAAACATCGCTTAAAAAAATCACAGAAGTTTACTTTTATAACTAGACATATCTTTTTTCAGAAAACCCTGAACGTCGAGGAAAATATTTTTTAATTTTTTCATAAATTGCCGAACTACATGCGTTGAATAACTACATTTTCAGTACTTTAAATTCAAATTCTAATAAAGTGATGCCTCAGTTTTGTCCCTTCTGAAAACGACTGGATAGAGTTATCTAGATAAGCAAACGCCTGTAAACTATGGAAACGCATTCTGTTCGTGAAAATCAGTCATGTGTTTCGAACAGTAAGGAAACCATTTTCCTAAGGACTTATTCAACTTTTTTTATTCAGAAAATAACTAGAAAAAAACAAAAGTTCACGAGAGAAAAAAATATCATGTGCGATCTTTGAAAGGTTACAATGCTCCACCATCCAATGGTAAAAATTTAAGACATTTTGGAAATCGTTTAAGCAAAATTTCCCGGAATGAACTCCAGTTTCACGTGGCACGTTCATCGAGGAGCCAGCAGCATGGACTGGAAATGTGTGCGTGAGCTCAGTACCCAACTGAAAGCATGCGCAATGCTCGCCCACTTTCTGCTGTCAACCACCCATTTCTTTCCAAACAAAATCTTCCATCGCGATCACTCCACGAATCCAATTGGAATGAACCTTGGATCAGCTGGGAGCGGGTTTTAGTTGATGATATCGCCTCTTATCAGCCCAATCCATCGATGTATGCGTTCCTTTTCTTTCTCGTAGCTGCAATTTTGTTGCCTTGCGAAATACCGGTTTTTTCATGGAAGGTTGGCCCGTTTTGGCTTGAACCGAAGCGTTTGCGAGAGTATTTGTTAACAGCCACAGAGGGAAAAATGCTTTCGTTTTGTTTTGGTTTTACGTCTCCGCCTGCATCTGTCATAGTTGGTGTGTTTTGTTTTCGAGAAACATCGCTGTTGGAAGTTTGCATCGAGTGACTATTCCAGTTGGAACTTGTTTTTTTGGGCTGCCGCCGCGCGTGTAATTGCAATAATTGTCGCTATTCGGTGATTATTCGTCGCGAATTCGGCACGTCGGGTCCGGTGAGAGATTTGCGTTCAAAAGTCGTGTACAAAAGTGAAATTTTTCAATTATTATCGTGATCGGTACGTGTTGATGGTGAACGAACAGGTAATGAATCCATCCAATTGGATAGAGGATACCTTTTGAGATATAAGGGTTGCAGTTCAACTGCAAAATCGTATAAGATGTCTTACACTGCCACGGGTAGTTCTTATTAGACTGGAGGTGGTAATATTTTCTCCGACTATGGGATTGAACTTTCACTTTCTTATAAGTGGCCGAAGCGAAGGAGGTGATGAAGTTTTGCAAATAGTTTGTCACGTATTGATGGTTGAAATCGAGGAAATGGCAATGGTACTTGTACCAATGCTAATGAATTCAAAGGTAGTTCTTTGAAGTTAGCAAAAAATGTCAAAACACCATACACTATGTGCAATGTTTTGCTGTGTGACCTTGAAAAATACGTACTCGTCGAGTAAACAACAAACTGTTGGAATGTATCGAGTGTCATCAGAGACAACTACTAATGACATCCGTTGGTGAACGGGCAAATCTTCCGCTGAAATCTCCACCTATGGCAATTTTTTAGCGGATGAGCACTAATTGCTCAATCATTATTACTTTAAATAGCTAGGCGAGTCGAGTTGTCATGTGTTTAGGTTGCTCGTCTCTCGACCAAATCAGTTACATGAGCCGATTGTGTGTGGAGTGTACAACGATGTCGTGATTTTGTTGAATCAAACAAAACTATTTCATTCCACGATTTATGCATCATCATCATCGGATTTGTCCGGCTTGAGCTGGTCGCTTCAGCACCGATCTCACCCTGCTTCGTTCCACAAACCCGACAAAAGAGAAACAATGGCCGGCAAACATCGGTCAAAGTTACACGAAAGTTGACACAATAACGCCCCAGACACGCGTTCGAGCGACATCCGTCAATGGCTCCCAGAGGCGGCAGTCTTATGACCTAAATTTGGAAGCAGAAAGCAAAATTAAAATCCGGCAGCGCTTTTTGGGGTTACCATAGACGGTTCAGCTCCAGTTGACCAACTGAACTCTGTTCGTACATATTTAGGTCTGACGACCCAGTGACGCTTCTTTCCGCCGTCGTCGTCGAGAGACTCGATTTCAATCGATGATCGATGGCGGAGCATTGCTAATTTGTTGGAATGGCCCTTTGAATTCGGTGCCGGTTTGAGCGATGAATGGTGGGATTCGGTTATGGCTACTGTCGGAAGATTGACTAAACCATTCAAGTTTGAACGTAGGAAAATACTGCATTTATCATGAAAATAAAATCCCCGGTTGTGATGATGCTATTGAATCAGCCAAATTGAAAAGGGTTGTACTGGGAAGGTAGTGCATTTCAATGATTGATCCAACTTTTTATTTCATATTTGCTTACCCATGAATTCAATGAAGTATTCGAGATAAGTCAGATTTTATCAGGACTCAGTATTAACCATTTTTCGAAAGTATTAGAAAGGTATTAGAAAAACATGAGGTATCAAATAAACATGGAACATAAGCCGTAAAAATCATGAATTTTTCGAAAAAGATACAACGGGCTCACCGACGGGAATTCAAGTCCCGTCGGGGAGCCCGTTGTACCTTTTGGCTTATGTTCTTTTTTTCTTTGATACCTCATGTTTCTCTAATACTTTCCATCACCTTCGAAAATTTGATTATTTTCAGGTACGAAGATGTAGATACCAAGACGAATTCATAATATTAGTATTGCTATCAATTTCTTGATCTTCTCACTCCCGCTTTTGTCCATCGCCGTACTCATTTTCTATCTGATATTATGCCAGATCATCAGAATTAAGAAAGCTAAAATTATTTTCACAAAAACTCAACGTACTTTACGGAAAACATCTCAAATCAGCTCTTATTTGGCATGAGTATTGAAAATTGCTTAAATAACATTCACTGAAATTTTGGTTGTGATCTAAATATGCCAGTTAGCGCTCAACTTTCAAGCAGTACGGATCGTTTCTCGGTTGTGTCTCTCGAAAGTCGAACATGGGCTATCTCAATATTATAAACTTACACGTCTTAAAACTGCATGCGTGTTGTCTAAGTATAGCGCGTGTGTAACACGCCGCCAAAACACTTTTCGCATCGAATTTTCGCAAGTGCCAAAAGTTCCGACTTACGAAAAAATCCAAGACTTCATCGCGCTTGAACTTGGATTGACAAAAGAAAATGTGGTCCAAATACAGCCCAACAGACTATTAAAAATGGTTTACGTTACGGTCAATGACCTAGTGCTTTCTGAACGCATTGTTGAAGAGCACGATGATAGGCACAGTATTGTAGTAGATGACAGAGACCACAAACTTCGAGTAGTGGGGACAGTTGAAGTTTCAGCTGTACGATCTCTTCGAAACTGTAACGAACGAACACATTATCAACTCGATATTCGTACCACACGTGTAATTATCACCGAAAACATTTCTTCGTATGTTGTTATCGAAGGGCGAAATACAGAGACAGATGACAGAGACCACAAACTTCGAGTAGTGGGGACAGTTGAAGTTTCAGCTGTACGATCTCTCCGAAACTGTAACGAACGAACACATTATCAACTCGATATTCGTACCACACGTGTAATTATCACCGAAAACATTTCTTCGTATGTTGTTATCGAAGGGCGAAATACTGCACTGAGCTTCAAAGGTCAGCGTCAAACTTGTATGCACTGCAAGGATTTTGTGCATATCGAAATACCCTGTGTGCAAAACAGAAAACTCCTTGTACAAAAGCTGAACACAGACCAACTAACAAATGCCATGGTTACGGCCCAAAGGACTCCACGGTTCTCCAGCCGAACGGGAACTTCCATCGACTGGGTGTCCTCTTGATAATGGTCGACAAACTGGAAGCTGGAACCGAATTTTATCATTCCGAAGTGCTGAAAAGTAGAGGTATTTACTAAAAACCAACAACAAAACTTCTACCAACATCCAAAACTTAACCTTCAAAAATCAACGAAACACAACACCTACCAGCACAGAAAACAATTCCTGCACCAGTACCCTCATCACGAACCACCAGAATCGAAAAATCTGGAGAGCGAGAGATCTTTCAACACAACTATATCGCATTGATTGATTGATCGCATTGATATCGGTAATCGGAAACTCTATCTATGCGTAGTGTACGTGCCTCCTGATCATTCTGGCGACCTGGTTTTAGCAGAGTCCTGTCTAAAGTCAGCTCCTTTTGCTCTCCTGAGGATGACATACTTTTCTTTGGCGACTTTAACATGCCCGGTCTAAAATGGTGCTCCTCTCGAAGTGGCTTTCTGTTTCCAGATCCTGTGCACTCTTCGTTCTCGGCATCTTCTAGCATATACTTAGACGCCCTGAGTACAGCGACTCTACGTCAGATAAATAATATCGAGAATGAAAACGGACGTATGCTCGACCTCTGTTTCGTTAACGAAGGTTTCTGGATTCCGACGATTGACTTAGCACCCGCTCCCCTTGTCAAAGCGGTTCCACATCACCCAGCCTTAGTGGTCTCTTTCGCTGCTGCAAGGAGATATGCTCCAGTGAAGAAAACGGCATCCTTCTATCAAGATTTCAAGAACGTGGATTTCGAAACTATATCTCTCGTTCTTGAGTCCATCGAATGAGAAGTTGAGCTCGATCCTTTTGATCCAAATGCAGCTGCTGAGACTTTTTCGAACATTCTTAACTACGTTATTGATCGCCATGTTCCGAAACGTAGGGTAGCTACTGATCTACGGGCTCCCTGGGTCACTAAAGAACTGCGGCGACTGAAGACGGCCAAGAAACGTGCACTCCGAAACTACAACAAGCACAAATCCCCTTACACTAAGGGAGAATACCGCAAACTAAACTCTGCTTATAAAAAAGTCAGTAAGCGTAGCTACTTGAATTATCTAAATCGGTTACAAAGAAATTTCAAGACCAGTCCGAAATCTTTTTGGAAGCACGTAAAAAATCAACGGAAAGAACCAGGGCTTCCGTCCTACATGTTCCTCGACAGCGACACAGCGAATTCTGATCCAGAAATTTGTGAACTTTTTGCCGAGAAATTTTCTAGTATTTTCACAACTGGGAGAATTTCCTTGGAGCAACTGGCCAGAGCTGTACTGAATATATCACCCCTAGGGTCATCTTTGAATGGTATTCTGGTCGACGATGCAACCATCCTAAAAGCGACAGCTAAGCTAAAAAATTCATCTTCTACGGGCCCGGACGGTATACCAGCTACCTTTCTGAAGCGTTTTATGCCATCTTTGCTGACACCTATCAGGCATATCTTTCAATCATCGCTGGACGGCGGAATCTTTCCTTCATTGTGGAAAGAAGCTCACATGTTTCCTGTCCACAAAAAGGGAGATAAAAGAGACGTGAGCAACTATCGTGGAATCTCCGCTCTTTGCGCGATCGCCAAATTGTTTGAACTAGTTGTTTTGGATCCCATCTTCTCATTTTGCAAGCATCACTTCTCCAACGATCAGCACGGGTTCATGCCTAAAAGATCCACGACTACAAACCTACTGAGCTTTACATCGTTCGTGCAGGACAGCTTTGCCAAGAAAAGTCAAACAGACGCCATTTACACAGATCTCTCTGCTGCGTTCGATAAGGTGAACCACGAAATTGCAATCGCAAAGCTCGAACGTTTAGGCTTCTGTGGTTCCCTACTGGATTGGTTCCGGAGTTACTTAATGGGACGAAAGTTATCCGTTCGTACTGGTGAATCCTTTTCTAGGAGTTCGTTGCTTCTTCAAGAGTGCCTCAAGGAAGTCATTTGGGACCGATCATTTTCGTGATCTATTTTAATGATGTACTCTCGCTCCTCGGTGGCACAAAGCTCGCTTATGCCGATGACCTGAAACTTTTTCACACTATAAACGGCCAAGACGACATCAACTTCCTCCAACAGCAATTCATCGCTTTTGCTTACTGGTGCGATATCAACTGCTTGCCCTTGAATTGCAGTAAATGCTCGGTAATATCGTTTACCCGTAAGCGGCATCCTCTTCATGCAGAGTACAACCTCGGAGACCAAACCATCATCCGGGTGGACCATATCAACGATCTGGGCGTTATTCTCGACCGAAGGCTGGAGTTCAAGATTCATACGAACTATGTTGTCGACAAAGCTTCTCGAAGCCTTGGATTCTTGTTTCGTATGGCCAAAGATTTCAAAGACGTATACTGCCTGAAAAGTCTTTATTGTTGCATAGTTCGTTCTATTCTCGAGTACGCTTCAGCTGTTTGGTGCCCTTTCTACCAGAACGGAGCTGAAAGAATCGAGGCTATCCAGCGGCGTTTCTTGCGGTACGCTCTACGACACTTAAACTGGCAGGATCCGTTTCGTTTACCAAGCTATGAAAGCCGCTGCCGTCTCATAGGCTTAGATACGCTTCAAGCACGCCGAAATGCTACACGTGTTCTAGTTGTAGCGGACCTTCTAACATCTAGAATCGACTGCCCCGAACTGTTGGAGGCCATACCTCTCAGCGTACGACCCCGAGGATTACGAAACCAGAACCTGCAGCTCTACGTTCCGATTCGCCTGAACAATTACGGGGCTAACAGCGCTTTCATCGGCATTCTAAAAACTTTTAATCGGTTTTCCGAACATTTCGACTTCGACGTCTCAAGGAACGTATTCCGAAGGAAAATTTTAAGTGTATGAAGTATTGTGTAGTCTTATGTTGATATTAATTTTAATTTGTTAGTTAGTAATCATTAGGATCAACATGTGATCCGTTGATGTTTTTAAACAATAAGCAATAAACAATAAGAAATATCATACTATTTGCGGCACTCTACTGCTCATGTTGTTTTGGTAGACGATTTCAATTGTATGCTACGTCCATGTGATGCAACAACTTCCAATCCAAGCTTATCTCTTCAAACAGCTGTTCAGCAACTACAACTGTGACGCCTGGCATGGGTCAAGCTATGCCCACGTGATTCAGAGTAAACACATAGAACTCAAAGATCATCATCCATACTAGACCGTATTTATGTAAGCCAATGCCTTCAGCCTGAACTTAGATCGGCAGCTACTCATGTTTGTTGCTTTTTTGACCATCCAAAAGGCTCTCACATTGCTTATTTGCCTCTCCCACCTTGGGGTGCTCGGTGGATACAACTATTGGTGCCTCCGACGATATTTGATTTCAACCGAGAATATAAACGAATTACAAATAAGTTGCCAGTTTTGGACTCGCCAACGTAGGGATTTTACATCGTGGATTCAATTGTGGATTTTCTTTACGAAATGAAAATTTAAATCCTTTTTCCGGTGGAAGTCAAAGCTATGTTTTGAGTATTTTAATCAGGCACAAGAACGTCTGTACAGTCTGCTACATAGCGCATATGAGCAATTCTACCAAAATCCACAACTCTTGCAAACTATCAATTGTATTTGTGGAGAATTGCTGGCATGCCAAAAGCGATTCACAGAAATGATTGTGAAAATAAACGAAACTTATGTAACGGGAGAGCCTTTATCAACATTTCACCCGAGAGAAAGAAGGCGTGAAAAATAGCAACGGATCAGCGAAGGAGAACAAATACAGGAATCTCAACATATTGAGAGGCATGTATTCAACCACTTCACAAAATTTTATGCCGCAAAAGAAACACAAGTGCAACAACAGAACAATTTTCTCTGTGAGAGAGTTGTTCCTGAAAAAGACCCCACGAATGAAAGCTGTATGAGTGAGATAACTACAACAGAAATATAGACAGTAGAGTGCTCAAAATGACCCAACATTTGAAAAAGTTATGCGCTGCAGGCTTAAATTGATCCTAGGCCTAGTACAAGGTATCATGCCAAATTTGGGCCAGTTCGGATCACGGGAAAGGGTCGTTCAACGAGCCTAAAGTTTGTATGGGATTTTGGGACATTTTGTTCTTGAGGAACACGAAAATCCAGATTTTCATAAATAGCTTTGGTCCCCTTCGACCAATTTCTTTTAAAAACAGTTTATCTTAAAGCTTAAACCATGTCAAGTATTTCATCGGAAGACTGCATTTCGATTCAAGTTAAGAAACAATAATTATTAAGCTTCAAAAACTAGTTATCTTTTTAAGGATGATATTCATCACTATTAAGAGAGACACTGCTGGGACCATTCAAATATTACGAAACGCCATTTTTGTTCTTTTTAGACTCCCCCTTCCCCCATGTAACACATTCGTAACAAATTATCATGTTCCTCCCGAACAAAATGTCCCAAAATCCCATACAAACTTTAGGCTCGTTGAACGACTCCTTCCCGTGATCTGATCTGGTCCAAATTTGGCATGAGACCTTGTACTAGGCCTAGGATCAATTTAAGCCTGCAGCGTATAACATTTTCAAATTTCGGGTCATTTGGAGCACTCTAGTGCAGACTCACCAATTCGAACTAAACTACAAATTACTAAACTTAGTCTACGTTTGCGTTAGAAAATCAATAACGACTTTTGTTGTGATATGAAATCACATTTATTCTTGCTCAGCTTTCAGATGACGGCATTTAACACGATTTTGTTTGATGCGGGTCATTCAATGAAAACGGAAGGCATATGGTTATGGCGGTCACTTTTCTACAAATCTGGTGATGAGCTTTATACAGCTTTTGACAGATTTTGCTAGGTTTACATTCATGCACTTATTGTAAATGTATGCCAAATTTCCAGTAAACCCCATTCGTCGGTCGCACTACACCTTTTGTTGGCTGTTCTAGAACATTCGTCAACTTCCCGTCACCGAAAGTGCTAAACATCTCATTCATTCGACGCGAAACAAAATGTATATACCCCAAGCTTATAATGACCACGTTTGGCAACTGGCAACGTTTCGTAGCCAGATATTTGCTTATTTTTTCGTTTGTTTCTTCATTTATCGCCAAACAAAGCGGGTGGTTGTGGAAATCTCGCGGTCACGGTTTGGTTGCCATTATTCTTTTTCATCTTGTCGCTCTCCTAGATCGGAGAGCCGTTCTTTGAAGTTTGTTGTGCTAAATTGATACGATTATTCTATCGGCAACCAGATAAAAGGCAGCAGCAAAACACCATTTTGCATACAGGCTTCGGCTAAGTACGTCAACGATCTATCTACAAAGCTGGAAAATCGACAAATAGGGCTTATTGTTGAAAAAATTGCTTTGGCAGTGCCACCTAATGGAGAACCATACGAACCTTGTACAGCTTAATTTTTTGCTGTCACGTCACTTAAAGAACACTCTTGATCATAACACAATAACACCCATTGATGTAGATGATGTGCGGTTTTACTAAAAGAGTTATGAGTTCAAAGAAAAAAACCTATATGTGTGTGATCGTTTAAAAAAATAACACTGAGGAACATTTTTGAATTCAATTCGTACAAAAAACTTGTTTCTTTGCAAGTTTTGAGAAGCCTTATAAAGCCTCCAGATGTTTTTTTCCTATTTCATGACTAATATAGTTTTTATCACATTCGACGATTCAATCAGAGATCTGATGTTTTAAATATGTTCTAAGTTTAAACCAATAGATGAAGTTTTTATGACTATGTTTGTTCTAAAATTAATTAATTTTACCAAGGTGAAAATTACTAACACTTTTTTTGTCTCACGATATAACCTAAAGAACAATATTCTTCCAATTCATTCGGTCCATGGCAACCGTTCTCCAACTTCTCGGGCATCCCACATACTCCAGACCACGCTCCACTTGGTCTTACAACTAAGCTTGTTGCGCCCCTGTTCGTCTGATGCCTACCGGATTCGTGGCGATCACCTGTTTTGCAGGACAGTTGTCTGGCATTCTCCCTACATGTCCTGCGTATCCATTCAGCCTTCACCACCTCCTGGATACTGGGTTCACCGTAGAGTCGCGCGAGCTCGTGGTTCATACTTCGCCTGCACACTCCGTTGTTCTGCACGCCGCCTATGATGGCGATTTTTTAACAAGATGGAAACTTGATTTCAAACCATAACAGCCGGGTGTTTGCTGCCGTGAGTGGGTGCGTCCCACTAAAACCACCTTGGATGTGCCAGATGTGCCCCTTGGTTTTACCCTATGATACTAGGCTGTGCTCATGCACTTATACATCTCACCCTTTTCCTTTTCCTATTTCTCAATTTTGGTCTTTCTCCTTTATCATTTATCTCTTTCATCCTCTTTCTCCTTTTTTCCTCCTTCTCCTTTTCCTCTATCGCCAACTTCAAACTGGTACGGAAGATTCCGACACGTGTGCTTGTTAGGTAACGCTTTCAAAGTAACTGGCGCCCGTCACATCATCCACTCCCGAAGGATTTCTAACCACCAAGGCATGGCCTATAGAGAAGCTCCAAGCTATAGTTAATCCCGTCTCGACCACCCCGAATTGGAGATACCTTTTACTGCAGGAAAGATCGTAGCTGAGTACTTGAGACCTTTTAAGTCCCACTTTACGTATGAGTCCAGATTAGGGTTATCGCGCCCTAAGATCGCGTTGCTTTTGAATTGTAGTGTCATACGAGGCCCAAGACCATCCATTAGCTTTTCAAATTTGGTTGACTATCTCGGTCTCTCCGTTCATCATCTTTCTTGATTCTCATCAGATCGCACATGATTTGCGAGATTTCGTCAACTATACACATTTCACTCACAATGTTATCAGCGTTCAAATTTTGAAGTTGTTGACGCCTTGAAATGAACCTGGGACAGACAAAGATAGCATGTTCTGCTGATTCCTCCGTATCTAAGCATTCCGGGAAATAAGGCGAGCTGATAAGCTTAAACCGATGATGGTACTGCTTAAAGCACCCATGACCCGAAAGGAACTGCGTCAGGTAGAAGTTGACCTCTCCATGCTTCCGATTCACCCAGTCTGAAAGTTGCGAGATTAGCCTATGCGTCTAACGTTGTTCGATGCGTCCCATTGCTCCTGCCACTTGAGCATTGACGCTGCTCGTTGAATTTTACGCACTCCTCTAACAGCTCTTGCTTTGTAACAATCCATATCCTCCGCCAGGGTTATGTCGATGTTTATCATTCTCGCGATGACAAAAGCTGCATCTGCAGATGTGGTCCTGTATGCACATGAAACTCGCATGGCTATCAGCCGATGTGTGCTCCGTAATTCGGATCTGTGTCGCTCTACCTCTATCGTGGAGCTCCAGGCCGCTCCCCCGTATCGTAGTTTCGACAGTGCTACGCGCGCAAGGAGACGTCTCTTGCTACTCTTTGGACCATGGCAGTTCGGCATAATCCAGGCCAATGAATCTTTGACTTTTGATGCACTTTCACAATAGTATTTGACATGCGCACCAAAACTTAAGCGATTGTTGACCATTACTCCAAGGTATTTCTTCTGCTGTTTCGAAGATGTCGTGTGCCCTCCAACAGTAATCTCCATATGCGGCACAATTCTTTCATTGGTCACGAGCAGAACATCGGTTTTATGATGAGCTATCTGAAGCTTAACTCCCTCCATCCAGATGCCAACCCTTTCTACGGACACCGTTGCAAGGTCTTCTACCTCCTCGATTGTTTCGCCGGTGATCATGAGCACGATATCGTCAGCAAATCCGACTACCTGCACGACTGCTGGTAGTTTCAGCGTTAACACCTTATTATACATGGCATTCCAAAGCACAGGTCCGAGTATGGAACCCAGTGGAACACACGCTGTCAGAACAGTAAATCGTAACCCAGTTTTGGTTTCGTACGTCAGGACTCGATTTTCGAAGAAGTTTCCTATTATCCTGCAGAGGGTATTGGGAACACGCATCCTGTGAAGCGCCTTGGAAATCGCTTCCCAGCTGGCATTGTTGAAGGCATTCTTAACGTCGATTGTCACAATGGCGCACTGACGAATACCTGTCCGCTTCTTCCACCATTCGGATGGCGTCCACCGTAGATCACACTTTCCGAAAACCGAACGTAGGGCCACCGAATCTCACCAGTGCAGTGCAACTCTATAGGCTTGGCCCCATAGGTTATCATATACGCTCTGGCATAACGCTCTGTAGCAGCTCTCTTTGCTTGTTTTAACAGCTTGCTAAAGTGCTACCCTGGCTGCTCGGTAAACGGCACCTCTCGTTTCTCTATCGGCTTCGTTTCTCGTCCTTTGAGCTCGTCGCCTGGCTTTTAGACAGCTAGTACGAAGCTCAGCCAAATTTCTGAGGTCCACCAATAAACTGCATTCCTTCTGGGCATGGTCATGTAGCACACCGCTACCATCATTTTTGTCAGCTGCTTAGCATTATGGACCTGCGATGTTCTTACATGTTAATAATTTCCTTATCGAAAACTTTGGTCTTTCATTTCCGCTCATGGACTGGCAGTTGCCTTACTGCCACCGGATTTCGGTCCCCTACGCTGTAACCGTCCGGACTATCAATCGGTGTAGGCAATCGTCCAACTTGTCCGGGCCCATTTTGATGACTTCAGCTGCGATGTCATCCACGTCAGCCGGCTTGTTGCTGTTCAGCTGGCGAATGGCTTCCTTAACTTCACTCATCGTTGGGAGTGGCTCCTCTACGTAGTTGGCTACGCCGGCGATGCTCCTTCTCCCACCTTCTAGGTCTCCTGCATGTCCGCCGTTCAGGTGTTCGTCGAAGTACTGCTTCCACCTTTTGATCACCTCACAATTGTCCGTCAAGATGCCTCCATCCTTCGCGGGATGCGTTGAGCTTCTGATAGAACTTTCGTGCTTCCTGGGGAAGATGCAGCTGCTCCAGATTTATAGCTCCTCATCCTCCATGTTGCGCTTTTTAACCTGGAAAAATTCGGACTCGTTGCCTCTTTTAATGTCGGTGGTTTTCTACGTTTTGACTGGTGCTTTAGTGCACTAGTGCTGCCCGCACGACGTTCTCTTCGTCAATGAACCTTCTGTACTTCTCATCGATCCAGCCGTTCCGTCGTGTTCGTTCCACTTGACCAATGACGTCCTCAGCAACGTTGTTGATGGCTGCCTTGATGGTATCCCAACAGTCCTCGAGAGGGGCTTCGTTTACCTCGCCCTTTGTTGGCAGCGCTGATTCGAGTGATTGCGCGTAGTCTGTTGTGACCTTCGATTGCTTCAGTCGTTCGATATTTAACCGAAGCGGGCGTCGGTTTCGTGTGTTGTTCACTACGGAGAGTTTTGAGCGCATCTTCACATTTCCAGATAGTGGTCTGACGCGATGTTGGCGCCTTGACAGGATCTTACGTCGATGATGTCCGAGAAGTGCCGGCTGTCTATCAAAACGCGGTCG
Source organism: Uranotaenia lowii (assembly GCF_029784155.1). Lineage (NCBI taxonomy): Eukaryota > Metazoa > Arthropoda > Insecta > Diptera > Culicidae > Uranotaenia > Uranotaenia lowii. The sequence goes on from NC_073693.1 coordinate 258,987,953, forward strand.
ATCTGTGAACGCGTTTGGTACGGTGACCTGCAGGTGAACTTATGTGGATGGAGGTGCTGGAAAAGGTATTACGTACGGCAATTCGATTGAAGGTGGATACATCTTTTTGTTTGATGCCGTTTTCGTTAGTTTTGTTTTTGGCTGGCAAATGGTAGATAATGTGCAACTCGAGATAATCAAAAGATAACTTTACAAAGATGCTCGGAGCTAATCAAATCTTATGTCTTGGTATATCTTCGCTAACGTGCCGTTGTATTGAAGCGGAAATTGCGGGTTCAAGTCCTGCCGGTGAGCTGTTGAATCTGCGGTATCTTTAGCTTTCGATTTGAACTTTAATGTATCAATAAGACTAAACTTTGCGGCTGACAAGAATGCACTTCAACACATTGAATGGACTGATTATAAGGTCTCAAGAAACTGTATCATGGGACTTCTGGTTCGTTGGGATTTAAATGAATAAAATAAAACAAACATGACATTTGTCCTTTATGCAAATAATTGATTCGTCGTTTCTATTCAGAAGCCTTGTCCAGCCTCTGAATAGAAATTACGAATTTAAAATCCGCACAATTCCTTTAATTGATTTCAATTTCACACCAATACAATGGTGTATAGACAAGCAAGATCAAAGCGATCAAAACAGAGGATTAATCGCGTCCTACGGGGAACAGAATTATCGCCGGGCACAAATGGCTGTTTTCCATTCAGATTCGCTAAATGTGAAACCGGTGTGAGACAGACGTTGATGGAGCATGCAAATTAAAGATTTATTTTTATTCTCATCCCCTATCCATTGATTTCAATCACGATTCCCGATACCCGATGCAAAAATGATTAAGCGATTAGCGATTCCAAACGAATAAGCTTACCTCTGTCTACCAATATAGCCAGGCAACGCACGGCAGAATTGATTCGTGCTTGAATTAAATGCACTTCTAATCGTTGAGGCTGCTGCTTGTTGCTTCTGATGATGAACAACAAACATTAGCGTCCGGATGATTGGCCATTTTTCGCTGTCGAGCCATAACAGTTGGATTATCAATGGCCAAAGGAATTATGAGATTTAAGAGGCATTCAATTTTGTTGAATCACATAAATGAGAAGAGTAAACACATCGAATCACAAGTCGCACTTTCGGTAAATCAATTAGAATACAAATGGATATTAACACAATTATTGTAAATTTTAACTAAATTTGCTACAAAAAAAATAATCTATTGCTTTAACTAGCACCTCAAGTAATTTCCGTTTATTGAAATTCAAATGCATATGTCTACTATTCTTGTTTACAGCCAAGCGGGTGCTCGTGGACTTCTCAGAATATAGTCGCTTACCCTGAAACAGCGCTCAATCTAAACGACACCAACAAGTTGTTCGTCGAATTGGCGATAGAATACATCGGTTTTGCTGTTTTGCTTATAGACCGAGCATCTTATTTCCAGTAGTGTTTCCCATCGAAAGTTCCTCAAGCAATAGCAACAGTTCCGAGTTCTTTGCCCCAAACAACGTCAGGTTTCAATGACATCTCACGTTACCAGATGATGTTTGGTTTCTTAGATGATCGAATCATCACATCACTCGTTCAAATGGGAGACCTTGCAACTTCATTTATATTCATCGTTTATTACAATTCTATCTATTTAATATACAACTCTTAAGTAATAGATCGTTTCAAGGTTGATTATTTCCAAACCATGTTTAGCAGATAAAGCATCATAAAAAACTGAATGAAGTGAAATATTTCAGACAAATGTACTGATGCACGGCTTCAGAAAGAAACAACAAGTTCAATATACTCAGAAATTGCAATCAGTCATCCGGAAATTGAACAAGTTTTCGCAAAAATTTCTGTGGATTTTTTTACATCCTCTTTTGATTCTTCTTCTTCTTCTTCTTCTTCTTTTACCAACATAGCCAAAACGTGTAAGCATCCTGGAAAATGGAAAGACTTGCGTCCTTCATTTTTCTTTTCAACGTTATCTCTGTTACATAAAACATGCATTGCAGAGATTCTGCAAAAGATTCTGGAGCAAGGGGAGGAATAAAGCGTGGAGTTCCCTACCAAACGCTTTATATGGATTACTTAAATATCTACAGCATAATTTGAAAATAGCTACACTAATCTAATGACAATTTGTATTAGGAAAATAACGTTTAATATAATGGAAAAGGTTTGATCTCACCAAATAAGTCTCGGAAGTTTTCGACTAGAAAACTTTTCCTCTAGTCCGGAGCAACTGACTTTCAAATTCCTTCCGAACTTTCTCAACCAGGATTCAGCATGCCGGAACAAAGTGCGAACCACTCCGGGAACATCCACCAGTCACTTAATCTATCATTTTCCACTGTTCAATTTTAAAATTTCTAGTTTTATTGTAATTGATTAAAAAAAATTAAGGACGAAAACAAAAACGCGTGCGATGTCCAAAAGTCATGGCTTACTCCTTCTCTCAAACCGTAATTTGCACTTCTAATTTTTACATCCTCTATTGATTATTAATCTAAAACTCCATTAAATGTAATATAATGTTTGTTGATACTACTATGACATTTTTTCCAGATTTGTTTTTTATTTTTTGTTTTGTGAGAGCGAATGTAAATCATCTTTCTTTAAAAAAAATTGTTACAATTTAATACTAATTTGAACTTTTGAGGCTTCAAAATCTAGTTGAATCATCCTCGACCCCGATAATGATAATTGTATGTATAACTAGTTTGGTGCTGCCGCTGAGTTATTCCAAAAAGAGCCTCAGGATATTCCTGACTTACTACTTACTTACTTACTTACTTACTTACTTACTTACTTACTTACTTACTTACTTACTTACTTACTTAATTACTTACTTACTTACTTACTTACTTACTTACTTACTTACTTACTTACTTACTTACTTACTTACTTACTTACTTACTTACTTACTTACTTACTTACTTACTTACTTACTTACTTACTTACTTACTTTCTTACTTACTTACTTACTCACTTACTTACTTACTTACTTACTTACTTACTTACTTACTTACTTACTTACTTACTTACTTACTTACTTACTTACTTACTTACTTACTTACTTACTTACTTACTTACTTACTTACTTACTTACTTACTTACTTACTTACTTACTTACTTACTTACTTACTTACTTACTTACTTACTCACTTACTTACTTACTTACTTACTTACTTACTTACTTACTTACTTACTTACTTACTTACTTACTTACTTACTTACTTCATTTGAGCCCAAATTTTAAATAATCCATCGGGGGGTCTAGACCAACTTAATGGTTTTTTCAAAGACAAAATCATACTACTCACGCTTGTCTTACCTTAAGTGTTAACTCAACTCCATATGTCAATAACATGAACGTGAATGGGATTTTAAGGTATTTTACTCGAAAGAAGCTAAAAATACTGGTTTTTCATTATTACCTTTTTTCATCATTGACTGTTTGATTTTAATGAATAATTTTCCTAAAGCCCTAAGGCTGGAACAAATATCAATTTCTTCTTTTGTCACCCTACCTTCGAAATGTCCGAAAAAGCCGAAGGAGGGAATAAATAAAGTAAGAAGATTTATTATGTTAATTTCGAAATACAATTGAACCATCCGAAAGATTACAAGAAAAAACACAAATTTTGGAAGCTGGGAATTATTTCACCTTTTGTTTTCTTCTTTTAATTTTTTTTATATTTTTCGATAAGAAATTATTAGATGTATTGGTTTTGTGCAAGATATAGTGTGCAATTTTGTTGCACACAAGCTTTTGTGCAAACAGTTCCAATTGATTTGTTTTTCGCATTATTTTTTATTGTCCATTTATAAGTTTGGATAATTGTAACAAATTTAAAAATTTCCTCAATAATTTCAATTTCGTCGATTGGATTTTTTTTTTCAATTACGTTAAGTTTTAAATTTTGAATTTTTCGCCAATTTAGTTGTTATTGACATTTTTTGGAGTTTTTTGGCAGCACTGGTTTGTGCTGAACGCGATTCGTTTCGAAAAAATTTTGAAGTCTATTTACCAGTTTTTTTTGTAAAGTTTAATTCAATCTTTTACGTGCAATCGATAAATGAAACGTCTGTGGTTACTTTAAGTGCGAAGTTATTGAAAAATATCTAGTGCGTTCGGAAAAATTTGCGTTTCAATTTTTGGTGATTTTGTTTCCGGATGACGTTCTGATATCAAATGCTAGAAAAACTTCGAAGTTTTAAAATAACATCAGATGGCGCTGAAAGGGCTTTCTATAAGGTTGTGGTCCTCGATATCGATAACCGTTAGCGCCACTTTCTAAAAATGTGTGAAGTTGCCAACTACTATCCAAATTTTGATTCCTTCAAATTGTGCGACACCGTGCGGAAAGTTGAAAGTTGAAAAATGGAATGTGTAATAAGGAGAAAAAGGAATTTAGCTCATTTAGCCTTGGTTGATATGGTTGAAGCGAGAAGGCAGGGAAGTGGTGGGTCTTAATGAGTGTTATGACGGGAAGGAAAGTTTTCGTATAAAGACATTTGAGTGTGAGAATCAGATGGCACTAGTATGCGATCGACTATCGCTGCAATCGGGTTTTCATCGATATTATGCCGGAATATGATTACGAAAAGTGAAAGGAATAGCAAGATAAGTATATCGTTCATCGTAATATTATGGGTCTAATTTTGTAAAATCTTTTGTACATGTTTCTATATAGAGGGGATCATTGTCTCCGTGCTTTTCCCATTCCCCATTTTAAAAAAATCAAAACTGAAGCTCACAAGCTGGAATCGATGAAAAATTTATCGATGAAACATGTGTTGATAAGATAGAGTTGCCATCTGCTTCATAACTTTTTTTGCACACATTCTTCGCAGTCACGTTTTTCATTCGATTTTTTTTTTGGTACTTAAGAAATTAAAGATTTATAAGGTTTAGATATCTTATTGATCATATCAAATTAAATTTGCTTGCTTTTTAAATAAGTCATAAGCAGGAGTCAAAACATCACCTATCATTATTCACAATTAGTTTTGATCCATTATACTTGTTTGTTTCCCAATTTTATATTCTCTTGATTTTATTTTATCTTTATCTACTAACGTCAATTCTAATTGAAAGCATTAAAAATTAGTACGCATTTCAATTCAAAGATATTTCGTCGATACCATCAAATCTGCATGTCTTAACCTACGCGGTCTCTGGTTTTTGTTTTGGAATAATGATCTGGAAATTCAAAAATTGAGTATTTTAATCAAACCATAGAAAATTACTGAACTAAAACTATGAAGATAAACTAAATTTAACTCGCACCCATATTTAATTAATCATAAATTTAGAATTTTGAGCTGGAAATGATACCATATAAAAATCTTTTTTTTTTCAAAAATATTAGGAATTGATTCCTGAAAAATAAACATTTTGCGTCAATAGATTATGGAATGGTAGATAATAAGTTCACAAATCACACTGGTCAAAAGTGTCTCCAGATCACATCCTTTTACCCACTCTCCACAATAAATTTTTTTGCTAGGATGCAGCGGTGACCTCGGTCCTAAAGCACGAATTATTTCTTTCATCCCTTTCTCTCTTTTCCAATCTATCTATTGACTACTAGGACGTGGCCGGCGCCGTTATTGATGATTAAAGAGAGAGCATCAGTTTTGGGCATTGTGAATGTGCTGTCAGTCCCAGGCACCATTCATTTGACCTTTGAACAAAATTGGTGGCCTCGGTCAATCACGGAGTAGCAACCATTGGCGATGTGGAATTCGTTCTACTGAGCCACGCCTGCGATCATGGGATTCGAAATGCTTTTTTTCAATATCATTGTTATACCAATAAAGAGTTTCTATAAAGTATACTGAGAAAGTTCAACGGCATTGGTCAATATTATATTAATACTCGAAATTTAAATAAAGCATTTCGGGTTCAATGTTGAAAGGTGGATGTGAGTAGTCAATCAAGCTAAGCTAAGCTAATTTAGTTGTTATTGACATTTTTGTCCATTTTATCACTTTTTTCAACTTGTCAATTTTATCACTTTTGCGATTTGCAAATTGATTTTGTGTTGATGAAATTGACAGACTTGAGAAAATTATAAACAAAACAACAATAATTGACAAAATTAGAAAAACAGACAATAATTCAAAAAAATTACAAATTTGACAAATAAGATTAAAATAAATGACACAATTAACATACATGATCAACATTGAACGAATAAAAAAAAACTCAACATCTATGTCAAAACTGACGAAACTGACAGAATTGTTCAAATAAAAATAAAAATGTGAAAATTGACAAAAATTTAAAAAAGGAGAAAATTGCCAAATGCAACAAAATTGTAAAAAATTTCCAAATTGGAAAAAATTAAAAATATGACAAAAGTTACAAAACTGACTGCCTGATTAAATAAGTTTACAAAACAAACCAAATCTAACAACAAAACTGATAGCCAAAACTGATAAAACTTACAAAAAAACATTACGACATCAATGACAGAAGTGTATTATTTCGTTAAAGTCAATTTGATCATTTTGGTCAATTTGGTCATTGATGTCATTTTTACCATTTTTAAATTTTTTGTAATTTTTGAATTTTTTTAAATTTTTGTAATTTTTATATTTGCGATATACTTGCAATTTTAGTATTTTTTTAAAGTAAGTTTTTTTTTGTGATTATTGTAATTTAAGCTATTCATTGAAATTTTTGTATTTTTTGAAATTATTATAATTTTATAGTTTTAAATTTTTTGTAAATTTTGTAATTTCCGTGATTTCCGTAATTTTTAGATATTTTTTATAATATTTGTAATTTTTGTGTTTCTGTTATTTTTGTAACTTTTGTAAGTTTTGTTATTTTTGAAATTTTTGTCATTTTTGTAATTTTTGTAAGTTTTGTCATTTTTGTCATTTTTATAATTTTTGTAATTTTTGTTGTTTTGTAATTTTTATAATTTTTGTATTTTTTTTCATTTTTGTAATTTTTGTTATTTTTGTAATTTTTTATAAATATTGTGATTTTTATCATTTTTGTATTTTTTTTTAAATTTTCGTAATTTTTGTCATTTTTGTCATTTTTGTCATTTTTGTTTTTTTGTCATTTTTGTCATTTTTTTTTAATTTTTAAAATTTTGTTATTTTTGTAATTTTTGTAATTTTTGTAATTTTTGTAATTTTTGTAATAATTGTAATAATTTGTGATAATAACACCGAGTCCAATAAATTCCAGCGGCTCCAAACCAGTCCATCAGCAGCACGACGTAAATCTACAGCACCTGCATGCGAGAAACGTGAAAGATGAAGAACTGAAGAACCCGAATTGTGATCAAAACAAACCATAACAAAATTGTATATAAAGTACCGTTATAGTTGACATTGTATTGTTGAAATGGTATTTCAAGGTGGGCGGCATATGTTTTGGTGCCAGCCCATGAATAAGTAGTAGTGCAGAAATAGAAGATAGAACAGACAGACGTCAAAAGCTAATCGCCCGAAAGTGATCTAAAAAGGCTTTCGGGAGAAATAAGCTCTGTTCAATAGGTTTAATGCAGAGAATAGAAACACTCAGATTAAAACTTTACGCTCTTTTCTCCTCCATATGCAATACCGACTCAACTTGTGAGTGTGTTGATTGTGAAGTTAGGAAATTTTGTATTATATTCATTTTGCTCATGTTCGCCACTTTTTGCATAACACAGTTGAGGGAACAGTTCAAACTAATCACCCGCCGTGTTAAGATCGCGACAATAAAACCTCAACCGCTAATCGAATCGAAATAAAAGTTGTTGTGTTTTAAGTACAACTTCGCGAGTTTATAATTCGTGTCCGAATAGTGTTCCGGTGCCTAAACATGTAATTTATGTAATTTTTGTTATTTTTGTAATTTTTGTAATTTTTGTAATTTTTGTAATTTTTGTAATTTTTGTAATTTTTGTAATTTTTGTAATTTTTGTAATTTTTGTCATTTTTGTCATTTTTGTAATTTTTGTAATTTTTGTAATTTTTGTAATTTTTGTAATTTTTGTAATTTTTGTAATTTTTGTAATTTTTGTAAATTTTGTAATTTTTGTAATTTTTGTAATTTTTGTAATTTTTGTAATTTTTGTAATTTTTGTAATTTTTGTAATTTTTGTTATTTTTGTAATTTTTGTAATTTTTGTAATTTTTGTGATTTTTGTAATTTTTGTCATTTTTGTAATTTTTGTAGTTTTTGTAATTTTTGTAACTTTTGTCATTTTTGTAATTTTTGTAATTTTTGTAATTTTTGTCACTTTTAATTTTTGTTATTTTTGTAATTTTTGTCATTTTTGTCATTTTTGTCATTTTTGTCATTTTTGTCATTTTTGTCATTTTTGTCATTTTTGTCATTTATGTCATTTTTGTAATTTTTGTCATTTTTGTCATTTTTGTCATTTTTGTCATTTTTGTCATTTTTGTCATTTTTGTCATTTTTGTCATTTTTGTCATTTTTGTCATTTTTGTCATTTTTGTCATTTTTGTCATTTTTGTCATTTTTGTCATTTTTGTCATTTTTGTCATTTTTGTCATTTTTGTCATTTTTGTCATTTTTGTCATTTTTGTCATTTTTGTCATTTTTGTCATTTTTGTCATTTTTGTCATTTTTGTCATTTTTGTCATTTTTGTCATTTTTGTCATTTTTGTCATTTTTGTCATTTTTGTCATTTTTGTCATTTTTGTCATTTTTGTCATTTTTGTCATTTTTGTCATTTTTGTCATTTTTGTCATTTTTGTCATTTTTGTCATTTTTGTCATTTTTGTCATTTTTGTCATTTTTGTCATTTTTGTCATTTTTGTCATTTTTGTCATTTTTGTCATTTTTGTCATTTTTGTCATTTTTGTCATTTTTGTCATTTTTGTCATTTTTGTCATTTTTGTCATTTTTGTCATTTTTGTCATTTTTGTCATTTTTGTCATTTTTGTCATTTTTGTCATTTTTGTCATTTTTGTTATTTTTGTCATTTTTGTCATTTTTGTCATTTTTGTCATTTTTGTCATTTTTGTCATTTTTGTCATTTTTGTCATTTTTGTCATTTTTGTCATTTTTGTCATTTTTGTCATTTTTGTCATTTTTGTCATTTTTGTCATTTTTGTCATTTTTGTCATTTTTGTCATTTTTGTCATTTTTGTCAGTTTTGTCATTTTTGTCATTTTTGTCATTTTTGTCATTTTTGTCATTTTTGTCATTTTTGTCACTTTTGTCATTTTTGTCATTTTTGTCATTTTTGTCATTTTTGTCATTTTTGTCATTTTTGTCATTTTTGTCATTTTCGTCATTTTCGTCATTTTTGTCATTTTTGTCATTTTTGTCATTTTTGCCATTTTTGTCATTTTTGTCATTTTTGTCATTTTTGTCATTTTTGTCATTTTTGTCATTTTTGTCATTTTTGTCATTTTTGTCATTTTTGTCATTTTTGTCATTTTTGTCATTTTTGTCATTTTTGTCATTTTTGTCATTTTTGTCATTTTTGTCATTTTTGTCATTTTTGTCATTTTTGTCATTTTTGTCATTTTTGTCATTTTTGTCATTTTTGTCATTTTTGTCATTTTTGTCATTTTTGTCATTTTTGTCATTTTTGTCATTTTTGTCATTTTTGTCATTTTTGTCATTTTTGTCATTTTTGTCGTATTTGTCATATTTGCCTTTTCTGTAATTTTTGGCATTTTTAACACTTTTTTTATAATTTTTCTATTGTCATTTAGTTGATTGAATAATTTTTTTTTTTAAATTAAGTCGATTTTTTCATTTTTAACTATTTTATAATTAGTAATTTTTTGAAAATTTTGTCATTTTTTATCAATGCTATTGGGTTTTGTAAATTTTGTACAATTTGTCAATTTTTATTAAAAATATCATCGAATCTTCTAGACTGAGATATTTTTGAGCATTTTACAATTGAGTGAGTTATACTTGTGTCTTAACATTAACAATCAATGCTCGATTCGAGATGCCTGAAAAATCCTTGACGTTTAGTTATAAGGGGAAAATGTTAACAATATGGGGAATATTTTTGATGAATTTAAATTTTATTTTACTAAGCCTTTTTTTTGCAGAGGTCTCTTAAAAAGCATCAAAATAAAATATTTCTTTGAATTTATAAGCGTTTAATAGAGTTTAATCGGACATAGAGAGCGATAACCGAAAGTTACTTCTCGTGCTCTGAAACGCCTTAGGATCATATTATTTGATCAATCATAATTTTATTTTTGTTGACTTCAAAGGTTGATAAATATCTACATTTCTGCTTTTACTGTAATGGGACAAATTAAAAAAGTGCACTTTTCTACATGTGTTATTTTTTCCGTAACAAGGGCCATTTTTTCTGGGTTTTTAACATTTTAAATTTTAAGGAAACTGCATTTTTATTTTTAACACATTTTCTATACTCCTTGTTCTCTCAACGACGCTTTTTTTCTCAAATCTTAAATGATTATGGTACTGAAACAACTACACTCATCACCCATGCACCCACGAAAATAAAACGGGGAGGCAAACACTTTAGCTAACGCCGCACCACCCAGTTGGCATGTCAAATTAGAACTAGAAGCGGAGAGCATGGAGAAGATAGAAACACACGAAAAAATAAAAAAATACACCAACTAACCAGTAGAACATTTCTCATGTTTTTATTACAGGTAAGTGCCGCGCCGCTGCTCTAGGTCAGCAGCCAGTGGCGACCACCACCCCCAATTCAACTTCATATCTGTAGCTAGCTAGCTGCTGGGCCAAATTCTAATAAAATCCAATTGGATCCACGGGAGATGCACTTCTGAGAAAGGCAAGGGCAGAAACGGCTCACATCTCCTCGAAACCTATTGGAAGCAGACTGCACTTTCGTTTAACGACTTTTCCGGAGAGTTTTTCTGTTGAGAGAAAATCGGAAAATTCGAGAGAGAGAGAGCTGTTCGATGTTCGAAATTCCAACTGGAACTGGATGCTGTTCGATTCTCACGTGGTCGTCGGCTCCCCCACAACAACAAGCGGGCGGGTGGTCGTCGTCGGTCGTTAATGCAACCTAGCAAATCACGACAGCAGCCTTGAAGCACCCGAATCGTGAAACCTCGTGACTGTGAGCGGGAGACAAACAAACGGCTTGCTCCGGGTGCATGCGCTCGGATTTTTGCACAAACGCTTGCTCCCCCATAGAGAGAGAAATCAGCTGCTGATTCTGCTCCACTCCACGTTTGGGGAGTCGTTCGTTGTTGGGGCTCCGCAAATTTGGCGACCCGGAGCGGTTAGTCTCTTTTCGAACGCGTTTCGGTTTGGACGTGCCCGAAGTTGGATTGTGTGCTCCACGAGTAGTCCGCGGATACGTCGCTTTTGTGAGTGAATTGTGTCGAACGGTGACGAAATCTTGTGAGGCTTTCGTTATTCGGACGTTCTAGAGGCGTTTGTGTTTTGTGTGTAGTTTTCGAGAAGTTTTGCCGAGTTGACAAACGTGTGCAGTTGCAGGTAGTAAAGAATTAGTGCGAATCGTCGCAAAGCACGGACGACCTTGTTCCGCCTCTTTTTTGGATTCAGTGTGTTTGTTGTGCGTATTTGGTGCGGATTTTGGTGCGTTCGCTGTTGACTGGCCGCAGGCTTGATTAACAATTCGCTGAAGCAAAGCAGAACGCAGAATAGCTACCCTAGTTGGTTTGGGTGTCGAGTCGAGAGCTATTTGATACGGCAACCAAATTTCCAGACACTGTGCGTGGCGTCGCATAGCCGGAGTGTTGCTCAGCAGCAGAGCCGAGAAAAGGAGTGTCACTTTTCCCCGTGGGGCGTTTTTCCATCCCACTGTGAGTGGTGGTCCGATGAAAACGAACGAGTGAGGTGCTGCTGCTTTTATAAGGCAACATCCCCAAACGAGTCGAGACGATACGATACGTGCGAGTTCTGTGTTGTGTGTCCCACTTTACTACTCTATCCAGGACCTGCCGTAAGTTGGTCCACTTCCTCGCAGAGAACACTTCTTCCTTGATCTGCTTCTCCCTCCCCGCTCCTCAATCGAAAAACTTTCGCCATACCAGACAGAGACGAAGATTATCCAATAACCGCTTCCTTGGTTGGTTGAACCAGTTTGTGCGATACGGAAGTCCCAAACTCATCTGCTGATAATTGCACACACGCAGTTTTACCACATCCCCCTCTTGATTTCTGCTGCTGGAGTTGCTGTTCTCTGGCTGGCTTTCCAGTCAAACACGGACATTATATCCAGTTCGGATCAAAAATTTACATAACTTGCTGGTCAATCATAAACAGCCGGACGAGAGCTTGCTAGCACTAATCCCAGACATAGGCGCTTCACAGTCATACATCACAACCTACCGAACTGGGCAAGGAGGAGTAACTCATCACCATCATCATCATCGGTAGTCTCAGTCTCAGTCTTGTTTGTAATTGCAATTGTGGTTTTCGGGGTTCATACGTGTTTTTTTTCCTTCAATCTTTCGCGTCGTAATTGATGAAAGCTCTAGGCAACCAGCAATCAATCGACGACGACAAAAGGGGGCTCTACGACCAAGAAGTGGCTGTTTTAATCCCAGCAACAGTAGAAGAAAGCAAATATAGCAATCGAAGCAGGCTGTTGTTGTAAGCAGGCAAAAAGAGGCGAAAAAAGTGAGTGTGAAAGTTTTCTTCAATTCCAGTTTGCGACCGACGACGACGTAAAGGTCTCTATAGATGTGAATAGTGGTTGGTGTCTGCACACGCATCCCTGTGCCTAGTATAGCATCTTGGTTCAAGTGTGGTTTTATTTTCCTCGCTGTTGCAATCGCAAGTGCCGAGCGAGGGTCCAATCAACCCACCCTCATCTAAAGTGCTCTCAACAGTGTATACACAGGCAGCAGCGAAACCGATCAGATCCTGAGATTGCTGCTACACAACCACCTTTTAGCAGGCCAAGCCGATCGACCTGTTTCTACTGAAATTAAAAGGCAGATTAAAGTGGTGACCAGATTGGGAAAAAAGCCTACCAGAAACCACCAGTTTCGCGTAAAGCGTCTTGGAAGGGGGTTGCCCCGATCGCGAGAAATCGAAGCTGTTGAATAAGGTGAGCTCGCTGCTGCAATCAAGGGGTACCACTACAGAGACAAGAAATGACGAAAAGCGACACAACACCGCATCGCAAAGTGTTGTCAAGATTGAACCTTCCCCTTTGAATAACTCGGAGCTGGATTTGGGGGCTGTCATTGGTAGTTTTGGTGGAAAACACCTTATTGTGATCATTTTTGAAATTCAATTAAAAGAGGATATTTTCTTACTTATATAGTGTATTTTGGTGACACGAAACAAACAATGAAACACGTGCTCATAGAATGTTCACACGTTTCAAATTTATGGATCAATACGCGATGCTCTTTGAAATGAACCTGCACAAGAAAGTAAACATGGAGTGGAGAAAGGTGTGCGTAATCTTCATCCCAAAACCAGGGAAAAAGATAAAACTCAATCTTAAGCATTCAGACCAATCAGTCTGACATCCATTATTCTCAACACTTGAAGAGCACATTAAATATAAGAATCTTTTCTTAAGTAAGTTAAACGATTTTCAGTTCGTTTACAAAAACGCGATGTCAACGGTTGCGGCCTTACATACCTTAAAGCAAAAACTAGAAAATACCATTGAGGTGAAAGAAATAGCACTTGCTTCTTTTTTAGACATTGAAGGTGCATCTCACAACTCAATCGAATCAGCTATGAAAAGACGAGGGTGCTGCACACAATTGTTGACTGGACTAGTGCCATGCTAATAAATAGAACCATTTATGCAAGCTTGGGAGGACTTACAATCAGTGCCACTCCAACGAAGGGATGTCCCCAAGGTGGGGTTCTATCACCGTTGTTGTGGTGGTCGTTGATCGTGGACGACCTTCTAAATTAACTTATATCTATGGGATTCAAAGTTATCGGCTTTGCAGACGACGTAGTTTCGATAGTTCGGGGAAAATATGATTTATGTTCAGTCCCTATTCTGGTACAGGGAAGAGGGACTAAACATAAACCCTTCCAAAACTACTGTGATAGCATTCAGTATGAAACGAAAAACTTCACTAAAATTTCTAACATTAGATGGGAAAGTGTTGAACTTCGAATCACAAGTGAAATATTTAGGAATTTTACTAGACTCAAAGCTATCTGGAACCCACAGATAGAGTCATGTAATCTCTAAGGCTACAACAGCTGTATGGATCAGCTTTGAAGGACTAGAGAAAAATGAGGACTACGGCCGAAAATTGTTTACTGAATATTTACACCTATAATAAAACCCAAAATCTCTTATGACTCTTTAGTATGGTGGACAAAGACTGTGCAAGCTATGGCCAAGAAGAAACTAACACAACTTCAAAGAATAACAACCCGCACTGTATCTGGCGTTAGGCGAAGCACATAAAACGAGGCTCTAAATGCACTACTAAATATCCTGCCACAACATCAATTTATTGAGTTAGAAGCAGTAGTGCCTTGAGACTCTACAAAAACAAAACTCTCGATGAGGGGGATCTTACAGGACACCTTAAAAATCCTGAAGATATTTGAAATTAACTCAATTATTGAAAAGAACGATGACTGGATGAACCTTCAATTTAAGCCTACCATACAATGCAACTACCATCTATAAGGACGTGTGGGAGTCAGGTGGGCCTGTGGTTCCTTCCAGATCGATAAAATTCTTTACTGATGGGTCAAAAATGGATAATAGAACTAGGGCAGAGGTGTTCCGACCTAGACTTAGGATCTCAATTCCTATGGGAAATTGACCAACTGTATTCCAGATATTATTCTAGAATGCAGACCATGACCTCATTTGCGTAAATCTTGTCGATATAGGCGATGGGCGCACTCGCAATCCCGGTTTACGATTTCTCATGTGTTAAACAGTGAAAACAAAAGTCTTCACTCCGATTAACTGTCATTCTTATGGAAATCTGTGCAAGAGTAAAGAACAAATTTATATCTCTTTAGCAGGCCAAAGCTCAATAGATTATTTTTATACTGCACGACAATGGACAGATGAAGTTTGAGCTAATACACTCAAAAAAAATCTAAAAATTCTTCGAAAACATCCAAACACACACTGATAAAAATTTTCGTTTTTATGGGTCATTCTGTGCCTACACTGTATAAAAATTTTAAATCTTTTTTCATTTCTATTTCTATAGCTTTGCAGTCTTTAGCATAGAATTTCTTAGTAAGCCCAAATTTATTTTACACAACTTCAAATCAGTACTCATTTTGATTTTGACGTTTCGAGGGAATCATTCCGAAGAAGAATCCTTAATGGAGAGATCAAAGCAGTCAGCGACAAAGTTGGACGTCTTAAGCTTAAGCTAGTCAAATTGATCGAAAACAATTTAAATAATTTAAAATTTTCAAATGAAGTTGAAAATTTTTCAGCGCTCCAGTGTTAAATGCTGATGACTTATATCTAAGCACTAAGCAAGGTGGATTCTGGACCATCGTAAAAAAATAACTCGTGGAGGAGAAAGAAGATGAATT
Organism: Uranotaenia lowii; assembly: GCF_029784155.1. NCBI lineage: Eukaryota > Metazoa > Arthropoda > Insecta > Diptera > Culicidae > Uranotaenia > Uranotaenia lowii. The sequence continues at coordinate 259,003,432 of NC_073693.1, forward strand.
TCGGCCGGAAGATGGGCAAGAACAAGTTTAGATCCAAGACTCGATACTAAATATAATTTCATTCAATTATTTTTCAAAATTTCTAGCAATGCCCAAGTGTGAAGAAATAGATGACTTCCATTTTTTTTTATTTTTGTTACTCTCATGTTTTCTAGAATTTTACCTTCGTATTGGAATTTGTTTATCACCGCACCTTAATGTGATTTTTATTCATTGACGTTTTTCGGCAGATTTTAGAACTAACTCCTCTTCAGTGGACACTAAAATTATATTTTGAACAATCAATTATTTATCCAATTTACAAAATTTAAAATCTTACAAACTGCTGGCCTTCGTCTATACTAATTTGATTCGGAACAATATGTTTTGATTTTCGTTTACATTTGTATGTTAGTGTTTGTGACATTTTTTTAATTACAGAGTCGTAAGTTGTCTTGAAATTACAGGAGTCAATCTGCCTATTGACTACATTGTTGTCACCTCTAATCTTAATGTAAAAAATTTCAGCTGTGATTCTTGCATTATAGTAAGGTTGCCAGATTTTTTTTCACTACCATCCGGGCCTAGCAATTCCGGGCATTTTTTCAAGAAAAACCTGGCAAAATCCGGGCATGGGTTTCAATTTTTCAAATCCAAAAACCGGGCAAAAACCGGGCAAAATTTAGGTGTTATTATATATAAAAGCAAAGATAAAATGCAAAAAAAATCGAAATTAATATTTTAATAATGTAATTGCAGACTTTCAACAACTTTTTGGAACACTTAAATATTTAAAGGTTTATAAAAGTAAATCAGCGAAATTATTTGAAACAACTGTTGAAAATATCCATACCGTTGATCGATTTTGCTGAAACTTACTAAAAAAATTTGATTTTTTTTGGTTTCTTTGTGAAAATTGTGAAAAAATCCGGGCAATATCCGGACTTTTTTCACGATATCCGGGCAACCGGGCCGGACCGGACTTTCTCAAAATTTTGCATCAAATATCCGGGCAAACCCGGATAAAACCGGGCAATCTGGCAAGCTTACATTATAGCCTGTGACTTTTTCTAAAATCTTTGTATCGTCGAGGTCAATAAGGTGACCAGTTTCCAAACTATGTTGTGCTTGTCCAGTGCTTATTTGTTTTGTAGATACATTTGTTTCATGTTGTCTTAATTTTTTTCCAAAAACTGGCTAGTTTCACCTACATATGTATGATTTATTACATTGACCACATTTAATTTCATACACGAAATTGGTATTTTTGTTTTTGGGGATTTTGTCCTAAGTTTTTTGAGGATCAGATTTTTAATTTTATCTAAAGGCTGGAAGGCAAAAGTAATGTCAAATTGCCATAAGTACCTTGAAAGCTTTTCCCCAAATCCTGAAAAATATGGGATTGTAACAAATTTGCTTGAATTTCTATTCGTTATACTCAAAGTATTAGAAATTTTATGTGTTCGTTCTTTAACATTACTCGTTACAAAATATTGTGGATAATTGCTTAGGTTCAGAATGTTTCTAACTGTATTAAGTGTTTTTTCCCTATATTTTGCGTGCGATAACCTTATTGCCCTGTTTATCAAAGCTATGACAGTATTCTTTTTGTGCGAGTATGGACTTAACAAGTTAAAATCTAGATACCCAGTGAACATTTTGGTCTGTATATTTCAGTTGTTTCTGAGATATACACACTTTTGTACAATCTGAAAAAGTTGTATAGAATATTCTATATGAGCCTGTACGTACCAAAGTGGAGGCAATATACGGACCAAATTTTGCTCACCTTGAAAATATAAAACTTTGTATTGCGTTTTCAACAATTTGACAGCAACTTTACTTTGCATAAAATCTTAGGATTGTACAACTTTCAACTTTACATTGCCTGTCTTACAATTTGATTACAATTTCCTTTAGCAGGTAGCCTGAGGTTAATACAACTTTCTTCGCCATTTAATACAATTTATTGTTACTGTATCCCAAAGCAATTATATTTTTCCCTTATTACGATTTTACTATGAATCGCCGTGAACATTAATACAATAGAATTTAAAGTTTACTGCGAAAAAAATTGAACTATACAAGACTTTGTGTCTCTTTTCGCTCAGTCTCGAACTCACAACGTTCCGATCCCTCTCCTTCGATACTTCCTCGGCGCCATTTCATGTTGATGCAAACAAGCAATTTTGTTCATGTACAATTGAGAGTGCCGTTTAAAAATCAGTTGATCGTATAAAATACCACTGACTGCATCATTTCGGATTCCAAATCTATTTATAGATGCCGTTTCTTGATATGCAACTTTAACCTATCTCATAGACGATTCTTTTACGATCAATAATTGTATTCAGCGCTGTGCGATCTTAGCTAGCTATTTACTGTACTGTTAAACAATTCGACAATCTGCAGATTGTTTAAATTCCATAATACGATGTTCTTACAATTACTGTACAACATTTCATGGAAATAATATGTCATCATAGATCGCAAGCATGAAAGATTGCTTAATTGTACAGTGGGATATAATATTGAGTTTTACACAATTCTACTGCAATTCAAAACAACTTTAGTGATCTTTCTAAACGATTAACAAAATATAATCGTTTATAATGAACTGTACAAACCATAAACGATAAAATATAATTTGGTTTAGCTACAACATGATGTTTATACAATTCCAATCTTAACTGGATGCTTTTACAATCTACAATAAACACTATTTTACGATTTTGGGTTTCTGGATTCGTTTATCACAGAACCGAATTTTTTAAGCGTCGCCTGTATTTTTGCAAACGCGGACTGTATGTGCCACTTTTTTCATTTTTATATTTTTTTTTTTAAATTAAAACTGCCTTCATTTTTGCATCAAAATTCGTCAAGGATTTCCAATTTTTGCAATTGTTGACATAAGATGATTACGATATTGCTAAGCATAGGAGTTGCATTATTAACAATTATTTACAGATTAATTAAATCTCAATAAGCGACTTTGAATGACATGTATGAATAAATTGTTTAAATTCCATTATACGATTTTCTCACAATTACTGTACGACCTTTGATGGAAATAATATGTCATCATAGATCGCAAGCATGAAAGATTGCTTAATTGTACAGTGGGATTAAATATTGAATTTTACACAATTCTACTGGGATTTGAATCAACTTTATTGATCTTTCTATACGATTAACAAAATGTTATCGTATATAATGAACTATACAAACCATAAACGATAAAATATAACTTGGTTTAGCTACAACATGATGTTTATACAATTCCAATTTAAACTGGATGCTTATACAATCTACAATGAACACTGCTTTACGATTTCTGGTTATCTGGGTATCGGCCTATCTCATTTTTTGGGAACCATTCCGTTGTGATGCCATTTACTTCCCGGCGCAAAATTGCTTGCTTATGATACATACACAGCCAGATCTTGTCAGCATCCCGGTGAATAGTAAAAATACATTTACTATTCATCTTTACAAGGCCGGGCCCACTGTGCAGTATTGGACGCAGAGACGACTGGAACCAGGGGAGGAAGAAACGTGGACAACAGTACCATACGTTCCCGTTTACTTCCCGGCGCAAAATTGTATCGAGAAACTTCATTTCTCAATTCAATACGCACTCGATGGTGAACTACAACCGTTTATGAAACCTATTGAACGTGTCGACAGTTACAGTCTGTTGGTCACTTCTTGCAGCACCAAGCAGTCATCAACGTATCGCTTGAAGAAAACCGGCGAGATCCCCTTCATTCGCAACTCATCTAGCGCAGCCCGTTCGATCCGCTCGAGAGCTATAGAAGGCACCACCGAACTCAAAGGTGAACCCATCGGGACTCCAAATTACTAGGATTATTCATGAAAAATAGGCACTTGGTAATAGTAGTTAATTTTTTGTCTTCATTACACTTAAAAACTCCCTTATCAACTGAAAGCTAATAGGAGTAAGGAAAATAATTTTTATGGTTCACCGTAACGCTTGTCAAAAGTGTCCCCCAATTAATTCCTTTTACCCAGTCCCAACCAAAATTTATTTATTTATTTTGTTCATCTTTGGTTGGAATACCATACAGACTAACTTAAAACTAAGACATACTACTTAAGCCTAATTTAAATCTACGTTTACACATATCGAAATTAAAAAGATGGTACACTGCGTTGAAACGATCACAACATTTATCTATGGGATGGTTTCGGCCATGTGCAGTACGTGAAAAGGTATCCAGAGGAACTGACGTTGTCGTAGTGTCCTCGTTGATATGTAAAGGTTGACGCGTTCCAATACGTAAGCAGAGTCAATACGAGAGAAGCAATGCTTGTCAGAGCACACCTTTGCTCGTACGGCGGAAGTCGAAGTGGTTCGTTCCAAGGAAGTCGCCGGAGAGCGTACCTAACGAAGCTTCGCTGGACACGTTCATGTCGGTAGTAGTGTGTACTCTGAGTAGGAGCCCATACCTGAGCGGCGTATTCGATAATGCTACGAACCGAAGAGCAGTACACTGCTTCCAGTGCATAGACGTCGTCGAAGACTTTCGTGCTACGACGCAAGAATCCTAATGCAGCAAAACCCTTCGCAGACGTGAGCGCGATGTGTTTAGCGCATGTTAGTTTGTTGTCAATTTTCACTCCTAGGTCGAGAATGGATTTGACATTCTTCAATTTTGAACCCGAGAGTTGATATTCGATGTTGACTGTGTTACGTGCACGAGTGAAGTTGACTATCTTGCATTTTTTGGCGTTTGCCGTCATTCCATTTAAGCGGCACCAGTCTTCTAATCTGCCATTTTGTAAGGCAAGACAGTCAACGGAACTGCTAATTCTTCTGAACAGCTTCCAGTCATCAGCATAAAGCAGAGTGTCGGATTGAAAAGTATTACATAGGTCATTCACTAAAACTATGAACGGAAGGGGTCCAAGGTGACTTCCCTGCGGTACTCCAGATGGGGTGTCAAAAGTTCGTGATCTTGAATTCCTAATTTTCATGAAAGCCTGTCGGTGCAACAGATAAGAGGCAATTCAATCAAGTGACCAAGCTGGAAACCCTAGGCGATCCATCTTTGCAAGGAAAATTCTGTGCGGGACACGGTCAAAAGCTTTTGCAAAGTCAAAATAGACTGAATCCACTTGACAACCTTTCTCCAGACTATTACTCAGGAAACTAACGTAACACAGACAATTTGGAAGGATGCAAAGGTGACCTCGGTCCTTATGCACAAAACCAATCTTTCATCATCCCTTTCTATTTTTCTATTTTAGATCTTAGCCTTAAAAATTTTTAAATAGGCTGACTCACTTCCCAACTCTCCCAGTAAACATAACATCGCATTAGGAATTATAACTCAAGTCGTTAATAACGGTACTGCAAATCGCAATCCCTACAAAATATGCAAAATATCGTAAAAATGGTTACTTAAAGTCGGAGCAAATAATTTAAATCGGATATGATAAAATTTCAGATGTTACAGATTTTTTTGTCGAATTCGCTTAATTTGTTCTCTCGCGTGGACTTCAAGTGAGAGAAAAGCCTTTTTGTTCTCTCTGCAATTAGAAATGCATACAGTTTTTTTCAATTTTATGGCGTAATTGAAAGAATATTAGAGTTTGTTTTGATTAGGTCGCATGAACCGATCTAAACAAAATTGAGTTATTGGCTGCACACGATTGATTAACATATATTCCATGTTTGCTGGAAAGTTGGTTTCATTTTATCAATTTATAACTTTTACAAAATGTTTTGAATTTTGGACGAATAATAACTTTTATATTTTTGAGTGCAAACCATTTTTTTTCGATTTTTTTTTCATCGCCGTTTTTCGCCGTGCATGCATTATGACGCAAGATAACAATTCGTTGAGTTGGTATTTGCGTCGTTGTGCATCGTCGCGAAAAGTGCTAAGGCAAGTGATAGGAATTCACGGAAAATTACCAAAAATTAAAGTAAACTGTTTGTTTTGATTAGGTCGTATGAGCCATTGGACATGTTTTGAGAAAATCAATGTTGAAGTTATGAATCACATTTTCGATTATAATTCTATAAAAGCTGGTTCAGTTCATCTGTAATTTTATAAGTCAACGTAAAAATAGACGCAGAACTTACTGTTGTACTAGAAATTGAAGTTAATTAAGTTTTAAGCAATGAAGATACTTACGACCTCATGCATTTTTTTATTTTACACATTTGATTCGAACAAGTTATTCGATTGCCTGAAATCTTCAGTTATTAATTCGGATTTGATGAAAGAAATACTTTAAACAACATAATCCTTTCAACCCGTACGCGGAAATAACCCTTTCAAGGGAGCCTGCAATTTTTGCTTTCTGGATGTGAACTTTGGAAATTCACTTGGACATTGGCCGATCGAGGTGTGCAAAAAAGTATACATAACTTTCAACTATTGTGGCTGCCTCTGTATTAAAAAAAGTAGCTATTCACTAAATCAGAATTAAAGCTTATTGTACTCACCTGAGACCAATTTACAGCGTCTCACCAGGCCATAGGATCGCTTATATCTAGAGTTTGTTTTGATTAGGTCGTATGAGCCATATGGCGTGTTTGGATAAAATCGCTGTTGAAGTTTTGAAACACATTTTTAATTCTAGTATTCTGAACAACACCAACAGCACTTTGGAAATTTCGTATGCGATGTGAAAAAAGATGAAGAACATGCTAGTGCTTTCGATATAGCCATTAGTTTTGTTTTTTTCAGTAAAGATCTTCTTACGACGTTTGGCAATACCTTTTTGGCACTAACGTCGTTTTGAAAAAACTCAAAATTTCATCTTAATTTGATTGATCTTTTCTTAATATCTGTTATTCCCATGTATATTATTGATAAACTGAAGTTTAACGTGATAGGAAGCAGAAGTGTTACCTGGAAACATCCGGTCAGTGCTGACTGGAATTGTTGACTGCGTCAGACTGTCCATCGGAAATGATCCTAGTCGACTAATATTGCTGGCTGCTGCGATGATCGTTCAAGGAGTGCGGAGGCTTATTCATAAAACCGCTTACTATTTTGGCCACCTCTTTGCCCTCTGTGAAAATACGAAGCTAGTATTTTGCCCAGCATAAATTGAAGTTTATAAAACTTACCTAGCATATTAGAGCCATCTTTTTAACAATACAGCTTAAACTATACTGCTAACAACTATCTCCGATAGAATTTTCCAACTTCTTTATACTTAACGAAGCTTTTTCTGGAAAAATGCAGAAGGTCGCTTAAACCACTATTCCGAACTGCTGCTTTGCGACTTTTTGCATACACGGCAATTTAGTGCGATGCAAATAGTCGTTAAAACCAAATTGCACGCGAAAACGAGAAAGTCATTATGCGTCTTAATTTCAAATCATGTTCTAAAATTTATTCTTTGATCAAATGAATCCAAATTTTTACCTAACGTAGAATACATGTTTTTCAATCGTTTGCAGTAACTAACTCAATTTTGTTTATGTTGGTTCATACGACCTAATCAAAACAAACTCTAGATATCACTCCTACTGACAGTATTTTTTGCTTGGAAATTATTGATACTAACCGAAGAATTTTTCGCGACGATGCATAACGTCGTAAAACCAACTCGTCAAAATGTTTATTTTGGAACCTTTTGCATCCCGGCAATGAACTGTAGCTTTAAACGACGCAAAAACCAAAATGGACTCAAAAATTAGAAAGTTATCATACGTCCTAAATTCAAATCAATTCGGTAAAATTATTCGTTGATCAATTGAAACCAAATTTTTACCGATCACAGAATTTATTTTTGTCAATCGTTTGCAGTAGATAACTCAGTATTGTTTATATTAGTTCATACGACTTTATCAAAACAAACTCTAGATAAAGTTTTTTTTTATGTGTGAGCAGGGAAAAGCCCCTGGGAGTGTAGCACTTTTCAAGCCACTTCTCCCAAAGGCATAAAACCTCCTCATCACTTCTTTATTAATTTTTTTTTCTAATATTTTTTCTAATGGTGTTGTGACAATGTTTTCGGGTGAGTTTACTAAAGTTTACTTTACGTTGTGAAAATAGCCAGTATTCTATTTCTTTTCAGAGGCAACCTGAGTATTTAAAGCATTCTTTGAATGGTGATCGACAGCGCAGGTAGTGATCTGAAAATTCCTATAGTGAATCCCCAAACAAACAGTTTCATCAAGCAAAAATTTCGGATGCCCTTGGGCTAAAACTTTCGAGACCATGTTGAGTGGGTAATTTTTTCTTATGTTCCTTAAAGTTATTTCGAATGACCTTGAAAAGTTTCCGGCAAATGGCATCAAAGTTACGGAAAAATGACGTCTGAGCAAAATTAACAAAAGAATTTAGAATGTGATTCGATACTTTAAAAGCGATTTTCTAAAATCTCGTCAAATGGCTCATACTACTTTATCAAAACAAAATCTAGAATTGTCCAAGCAAAGCTGCTTCTATAATGATTTCTCTGGCTGCGGTTAGCATGCGTTGAGTGAGAGCAAAAACTTTTACTTTCTTGTATTCTTTTAGTACGTACGAAAAAGGTGTCGAATATCGGAGCGCCGATGTGGTCTAGTGGATAGGCTGGCGCGAGTCTGGTTTTGATATGCCAGGCGTACTTGGTTCGATTCCCGGTATCGCTAAAAAAACTTTTGGGTTTGAATCCCTTAAGTGGCCGACAGGTAAGATGTGTTTTCTTATATAACTGACTATATAATAAAAGAATGTTCAATCAGTTGCCAGCTGGCCAGATATATACACTAGACTGGCCCAACTTTGTATGAGATGATTTTTACAACATTTTTTTCAACACGGCACCCCCTAGATTGGTGCATTTAGGTGAAAAAATGTCTTTCTGAAAGTTTCAGGTCATTTGGAAGAAGCACGAGCTGGCGCAAAGTAATTGAAATTTGTATGGAGATTTTCGGCAAAATGTATGAAAAATCGACATACTTTCACTCTTTGTGTTCTAAAATATGTTCTCAGTACGCTAGAAAGCTCAGAATTTCAGGAATTGTAGTTCAACCAATGACAAAAAAGTTTCTAGAAGATAGTGACGCGATACGAGTTGACTGTGATGAGTTATCCGCAATTGAATGTGTGATTTTTTCGCATTTCATTGATATATCGTGAACGGTGTATGGGCTAATAATAATCGCACTAACCTGTTCGCATCGTCGCACAATGCAGCAGTTTGTAGTTTTTCAAACCATTCTTTAAACTTTTTGCAAAGAAATCTATTATATAAAATTCTCTTGTAACGGTGTTTGTAGTACTACTCCTCCGAAATTACCCAACCGATTCAAATGAAATTATTTTTAGAATATTCTGTGGGCATGCGAATCGGTTTATATCGAATAAAAACAACAAAAAGTCGCATTAATTGTCCGTAATCATTAAATTTGTAATAAATTGAATCAAATTAAAGTCATGGCCTTCAATTTTTTCGAGATTTTCTTTACTTTGGGCGCCGGGCGGGTGGTTTGTTTTTCGTCTCTATGGTCAAGGCGTCGCAAGCAAACGTCGAAGGAGGTTAGTAACTATGGCATAGCATACTGTTTAGAGGGAATATTTGGGCGCGCATTTCTCAACCAAGCATAATTCCGATGCACGTGGTGACCACATGAAGCCTAGATGTGTTTTTTCTTCTTGATTCCTAGATCATTTGTACAGCACATATGTAGTAATGAATGACGCCCAGATGTGACCTAGATTAATTTTTTGCCGATCAAATCAAAACCATTCAAACGATTTGAAAAAATTAAAACTTCAATTCGTGTTATTTCAAGAAGGAATTGTTGTCTAAATAATATGAATTTAGTACTGATGCGTATGAAATAATGGTATGACTCTTTGCGGATATTTGAAAAAAGAAAAGTGGAAAGACTTGGTTTATAATCCAAAACGCTAGAAATATTTTTCAAACATGTACAAATGTGCTCAACAGAAGTTGTATCATGCGTCATTAAATTTATAGAACAACCACAAAATCCGTTGCAAATGAACAGACACATGAACTGAACAAGAGCCTGTCCTTTAAAATGGATTATATAAGATTGATGTTCATTTGAAGGCCGAATGCAAAGAAATACAAACGTTCAACATTTACAAAAAATGTATACATGATTTCTAAATTTATAAATGGTGGGCCCAAATTAACAATCTGACTAAAGAAACTTAACTTATTTTAAAATCATTCACCAAAAAACTGTTTACAGGTTCCCTGTTTGTTTACACAAAATTCAAGTTCGTACTTAATATAAATGTGTGTTTTTGTTTAACATATTCTGGTTACGTAGATGAGACTTTAGATCCGATTTTTTGTTGAAATTTTTTTTTGTGATTAATATTTCAGAAGCATAATTTTTTTGAAAGCAGAAGCTGATTTTTTTTTATTTTGATTAGTTTTTGGTATGACCTTAAAGTGTTGAAAATAATATTAACTCCTGTCATTTCACACGGTGAAACAAGTGGCAATGCGCCTTTAAGTCATGAAACATATTCCAATTTTTCTCTAAAATAGTCAGATAGGGTTTCCCGAGTGTTAAATCTGAACGGATATTTAAAATTTTTAAATGTCGAGGTAAATTTACATGAAAATTTCCAGAAAAAAGAATAAACTCATGAAATCATCGTAGCCTTGAAACATTAGTTCTTTTTTATGTATTTAATTTTTTAAAACCTGCGTTCCAATTAAATCTTATTGAATCTTGAAAATATCACATAATCTTAAACAGAATCGCAAATCACCTTCAACACTGTTTAGGAAAATTTCAAATAAGACAACAATGGTTTGAATTGGCAGGTATGTATTTAAGGATAAAAAAGAAGTTAAAAATGCTTTAATTCGGTTGAATAACAAAAAATTTAATCATATCTTTTCTCCTTTCAAAACCAAATTAAATTCCTTTGAATATTAACCCAATAAATCAAGACTTCTTGATTTAATAAGAATATTTTGCTAAAAAAAGGGCGAACCTTTTTTGGGACATGATTTTGATGAAAATATGGATATAAATAACCCCTGCTTCCAAATGTGAGGAAAGTGAAGCTGGAAAGTTTGAAAAAAATCATCTCTAATGTTTTTATTTCTTCAGTTCTAAAAAATATACCATCAAAAGCTACTCGGGAGCTAAAAGTGCTGCGCTAGGCAGAATATTGAGCAAACACTCCAAAAATTGTCCCAATATTCAAAATTCTTCTTCCATAAAGTTTCATATGCAATAAATTCCAATAAATGAGAAATTTTTGATAACGATTTAAACTTTAAAGTGAACTCGAGCAAAGCGAAGTCAATCAACTAAATTGTATACAATAAATGAAACATAGATATAATCAACATATGTTATTTATGGAACAAGTTATAAAGAGTGGATTTTTTTTAGCATGAGGTTTGCCAAGTTTGATGGTAACGTTGAGTGCTGAAAAAATCGAATTTGCAACGGGAAGCTGATTCCTGATATCATTCGGCAATATTCAAAGCATCCGAATAAAAGAAATGTAAATGAAAAAGATTCATGTAAGAAGTATGTAAAATTTATTGGAGATATTTATTGAATAATCAGTTAAAAGACCCGTAGAATTGAGTTAAAATTCCTAGATTTGATTCCGATATAATTGAGCGGGCCAATTCGAGCAAACGGAAAAGATGGATATGTTTAAAAACTAGGGCATGTTCAAGAAAGCGAGACGATTAACAACTCAAGATGCTTTGATGCTTTTTTTAAGTCAAACAGCGAAAAAAAAATTGAAATAGACGCCAAGTTTAAAATGGTAAGACGAAGTTTACCGGGTCTGCTAGTCTATATATATAAAAATGAATGTTTGTCTGTCTGTCTGTTCCCTATAGACTCGGAAACTACTGAACCGATCATCGTCAAAATTGGCATCCGAGGGTTTTTGGGGCCGGCGGTGGTTTCTATAATAGTTACAACTCCATCCGACTTAAGGAAGGAGAGGCTTCCATACAAAATTTGTAGTTTTTCGAAACAAATTAAAGTCATGATATCCATTTTCTTGAGATTTTTTTTTTCCTTTGGGCGGTTTGTTTTTCGTCTCTATGGTCGAGGCGTCGCAAAAGGAAAGTAACCCAGGCATAGCATACTGATCAGTAGGAATATTTTGGCGCGTATTTCTCAACCTGGGGTTTGTTTTTCGTCTCCATGGGCGAGCAAACGTCGACGCAAGAGGATAGTAACCAAAGCACACTGTTCATTGATTGCTGGAAAATTTAACAATAAGGCGCCTGTTTCTCAAACACGTGGGGCGATATGCAACCTAGATGTGTTTTTTTCTTGCTTATTTAATTTGTACACAGCACGTGGTAATAAATGACGCCTAGATGTGACACGGATTGGTATTTAATCAATCGAATCAAAACCAATTGAAAGATTTGCAAAAATGCTTCCAAATTTAGTTCGTGTTAATTTAGGTAGCAGTCGACTTTTCATTCAAGGAACATTAGAACATGTTCAAACGTTCAACTTTATCTGTTAAAAAAAATTAAAAATTATGTTTTCTTCTAGAAATTTTTACTTCGGCCCAAATACACAACTGAAACGATTTTAGAAATGAAAATGGGAGCTTTTTATTTTAAATAATTCTGTAAAAACCATCGTACTTTTTGCTTACATACCAATTCAAGTACGTACTTAATATGAAAAGTGTTTTTGTGTTACATGGCTGCATAAAAGAGATTTTTGATCCGCTTCGCGAGACTTTAGAACTGATATTCAACTGGACGCAAAATTTTTAAGAGAAATTTTTAGTTTACCCTTAAAATGATAAAAACAATATTCCCTTCTGTCAACTTACACGGTGGGGCAAGGGCAAACGTCGAAATTTTAAGAAATTCATCTTCAAAATGATGCAATATGTTGGAAAGACAAGAATGGGTATTCCGAATGTTGAAACTGCAGGGGATATTGAAAATTCTTAAATGTCTTTGTAAATGAAGGTCATTCCCTTTGAACAGCATTCGTTAAAAGTGGAGTAACAAACATAAATTTATATTGCAGGAATACTGCAGATATATCAGTGAAACTTGATAGAACAAAAACAGGAATTCGTATTAAATCCATTTTAAAGCCATTACTCTGACGCATCTGAAAATGAGCTTTGCATTGACACTTGCCCCAATATACGGGACAAATGTAAACTTAGCCTACATTTGACTTTCAAAGAGAAAATAAAAAAAACGCTGAGAACTTATTTAGTGATGCAACTGATATTTTTTTAAATATTTATATGTTTACCGTAGTAAATTTATTTAAAAAAAGAAATTTGCACTGTATTTAATACATAACTAATTTAATATATTTTTGATTACCATGATAAGTGTTGTTTGTTAAATTTGCCTACCTTCTTCAAGCAGTGGGGGACGAAATTGAAAAAGATGGGAGAGCTCCCATGTAAATTTAAGATAAAGAGCTTTTCAAAGAGGGGACCATATTTAAAAAGGTTTTTTTTGGTACAAAGTACAAATTTCAGATCTTGAAAAACGAGTTTAGAGATCAGTAAATAATATATACCATCTTTGGATTGCTATTCAGAACTGCAGCTGCAGCTCTCATTTCAAAGTTGTTGGTTCTGAAGTACGATGAGGTTTGATTTAAAACAATGCTCTCTAAAATCTAAATTTTTACAAAACATTTATTTCCGGAAGGTGTAGCAAAGCACAACGGGTCAGCTAGTTTTTTTATAAAATAAGCTACAACTTTGCCCAAGACACAAACTTTCTATCTGTAATTCACATTGTGTGACAATGCGATCAAGTTAGTACTAATAATTCACCTATACACCGTTCATAATATATCCATGAAATGCGAAAAAATCACACATTCAATTGCGGATAACCCACCATTGTCAACTTGTATTGCGTCACAATCTTCTACAAACTTGTTTGTCATTGTTTGAACTACAATTCCTGAAATTTTGAGCTTTCTAGCGTACTGAGAACATATTTTAGAACACAAAGAGTGAAAGTATGTCGGTTTTTCATACATTTTGCCGAAAATCTCCATAAAAATTTCAATTCCTTTGCGCCAGCTCGTGCTTCTTCCAAATGACCTGAAACTTTCAGAAAGTCATTTTTTCACCTAAATGCACCAGCCTAGGAGGTGCCGCGTGAAATATAAAGATTTTTTTTGTTATGGGCCAGTCTAATATACACGGATGCCGGAATACCTGTAAGTAAACTAGCCCACCTGATTGATTCGTTCTTCCAAAATATATACTTACATCAACACAATACATTCATCCATGACAGTTCATACGAAGCCATGGGGTCCGGGTATGGTGTACGCGTTGCATTGGAGTTTTGTCGAACTTAATAATCTAAAGAATGAATGTGAGCACATACTTAGGCAGAAACTGCGGTGAATCCGTGCACCCATGGTGGATAACCAACATACATACATACGAAAAAGGTGTCGAATATCGTCCAATTAGTAAAGTTCTTATCGCATTAACCACGCTGTTTTTTCGAGTTTCATACGATCATTCTATAATGTATAAGAAATGTTTAATTAAATTGTTGAAAAATATACCTACAAAAAACTTTTCTTCTTAAATCCAGTAACAACAATTAAATATTTAGAGTCCACATTTCATATCCAAAATAGGTAGACTCTTCCAAAACTCTCCGAAGCCTAACTCCGGCTCTGACCCATAAAGCAAGTCCTCATCAGCACCGTCAGAGAGTTGTTGCAAACTTCAGCTTCAGTCAGCCAGCACACCTGTTCAGCAGACTGGCTCTGCTGTGCGAGGCTCAATCAAGACCACCCGATAACGATCGATGGCAAGTCCGTGGCAAGAAATGTGTGTGTCCGTGTACGTAATTATAGGAGCAACCTCCTTCCATTGATGGAGTTGGGGTTCGGCTGAGCTTAGAGTAGTATCTGTGGTGCAACCATGGCAAGGCCCAGACGTGGAGACAGGAAATCAAATGAAATCGAAGGTTTTTTTTCGCTGCTGTTGCTGCTTCTACTTCTACTGAACTGACATTTCTGTGACTTGTTTCGGCACTCGTCTCGATTGACCTTGTCTTCAATTTTTTGGGGGTTCCTTGCTACTAGGCCGACATCTCCGTGGAGCGAGCTCCTCCAAGTGTTGACTGTAATTATAGAATAAGCACTCTCAGTAAGAGTCGTGTTTTTCATTTTATTTTTACGGCACCCTTCGCTCTTTTTCGTACGACTCGAATCAACTGTTATGGTTCGTTGGTGATATAGAAAGTGAATGGAGGTTTTTCTCGGTGCCTCCGATTGGCACCCGAGCGGGCGGTTTCAATTGTTGTTGTTGTTGATGGTGGGGGTTGCCCTTTGGCTTTCGGGCATCACGCTCCACGAACAGACATTGTTGGAATGCCACTTTCGGCTTGGATTGGAAGCGAGCGAACGGCGGCAAATGCCAACAAGCTGATTTGTGTCGGAATAAGTTTAGTTTGGTAGCCCGGGATGGTACTGTGATTTGTAGACTAGAAATAAATCTCTGATGGACGATGAATTGAAAGTTTTTTTTTGTTGGGGAATGGTGGCGGCGAGTGACGTACATTACATTGAATCGACAGGGGAGCAGTTTGAAACTGTGTGGAAGATTTCGAATGATTTATGGCGAACAATTGTTTTGGCAATTGAAGCTACAAGCATTTTCTATTTTTAAAAGGTAATCACTGAAAAAAAAAAATCTGTAAAAACTTTCTTAATTTTATTGATTTAGTTGAAATTTTTACCGGTGATGTTAAAACAAATGATGATGTTTTTGATATAATACTTTCTCCCTATTATGTGTTCGGTAACATCATAATGTGTCAATTTAACCAAACGTACTATATTCAGGACAGGAACTTAATTTCGGGTTTTCCCTTAAGGGATTTTAAATTAATGATTGTTTAATTGCTTTTAAACCTTAGAAATGTTAATGTCCTTAATAAGCGTATGGTTAAAATAAAAACAAAAAATATCGTTTTAATTCCGTTTCATTTTTGTTTTTTTAGGCAGATTTAGCATCTATTAAACATATCCGCTGGGAACCAAAAGGGTATAACTATAACATAAGCTGTTAATTAGGCCGAATGATTGTTATTTCTTTTGAATTCATTTTGGTTCAATTTAAAGATATTTATCTTTGTGCTGTTTTCAAATGAAAATCACAATATTTAGAAAAACGTCAAGTGTGGTACACATCGGGTTGGCATTAAAGACCACATTATAAAAATAAGCTTTTAACATAAATGTCGGTACTTAATTTTAGGCATAATATTCAAATTTACAATAATGCTACTGAGTAATCAAGAGCACTTTAACTTAAAACTGTACCAAAAAGGGTTTACTTTACTGAAATTTGGCTGTTTCTAGAATTAATAAGAGCAATAGAGTCTGCTCGTGTTTATGAAAATGAATATTGTCGGATTGTGATATTGAATACGAAACTGTACTGCAATGTTTGTATGTAAACAACAGTCATCTAAGCTAACGGTCATGGAATTAAATCTCGACCACGGGATTCAAAGTCCTTTCTTTCTGTAGGTTGGTGGTTTGCTAAATGCTAAATGCGAGTTATCATTTCTTCGGAAAGAGTACGCTTAGAGTTAAAAATTAAGTGAAAAGAGAAGTTTCTCTGAGAAATATATGTATGTAAAGTTGCGTAAAAAAAGAACAAAATCGCTCAGAACAGCGCACAAACTTCTAACTTTGATAGGCTGCCTTTTCCGTCACAGTTGATATATTATCATTAAATTTTTATACTAGATAGTTAAAACTATCCCCGATAATTGAGTTTTCAACATTTTGCTAGCTCAAGAAAGAGGTATTCAGCTATTTTAGAAGTAGGGAAAGATGAACTTGCCTGACAAAACTAGCTGTAACTTGTCAAATTTTAATTTGTTCACGTTTTCATCTCCAAGCTTTGTGAAATTATGTGAAAAAGTACATTCTAGTATCTGGCTAAAATTTTATCAAAATCAATCAACGTAATCAAAAATTCAATCTCTTTGAATATGAGGTTGGTTTCATTTTTTTTCGAACGCAACTCCATGTACATTGTGCAATCAGTGACAAAAGTAAGTAACCAAGAACCATTTCCATCATAGTTTTGATTATTTAAATTGTTTTTTTTTTAAGTTCAGGTTCTTCGAAAGGAACATGCAATTATTTTTCTGAAAAACTATATTAATAGGGGAAAATTGAGTTAGACGGACACCATCGCAGTTTTCGTGCAGATGGGCAGTTTAGGTAGTTTGCTTTCGCATCAACCATTGAAATAAGTAAATTTCCTTCATTAAGACTGTGTTTATAGCAATCTAAAACATGCTTGCAAATTACGCTTTTTATTAAATGGTCGGGTAGAACGGACACCGTGTAGAAAAGGTACAGTTTTTGGAAAAATTACTGTAAAAGTATGAGTAACGTATTTGAGAAACTTTTTTTCCAAAACGTTTTTTTTGCTGATGCTCTTTGGCCGAAATTTGCTGATTTTTCTCCAGATGGTTTAAAAGAAGCCTAATGGAACGTTTTATCTTTGAAATCGGTTGAAATTTTCGAAAATGTTGTGTGTTATAAACTCTTTTCTATGGGGAGAAAATAACATCCAATACTGAATCCTCAAAATTTTTGTTTGTTTCGTTTACTTTTATGAGACCTTGTTTGATGTAAATAAACAAAGGGTCCCTTTCTAAAAGCTTTTTATCCTTAAGACATTGCTATTTGTTGATCAAAGTTGTAGTTTCACGTCCTAATTTTTGATTTTTTGCTAAATTTGCTAGTCTCGTGACCTTCCGTAAACTATTTTGTCAAAAAATTCTCATCATCTTTTATTTTATTTAAAAAACCATCATCAATTCCACGCATCGAAAATCGGACTATGGATATGTTAAATATGTAAACTTAATGCCATAGGATGATTCAGAACACTTTTTAAAGGGTTTCAATAGATTTTAAACCTTGAAACCAAATGGAAGAAAATCTGAAAATGCCTTGTTTACCCCTGCAGAGATTTGAAAATGAACATTTGTCGATTGAGTTTCATTGAATGCAGGATATCCTATCGTTTTCGACGGTCTGTCTTTTTTTGTAATCATATTTTAAAATGGTTTAGTTATGAAACACCGAATAGAGAAAAAGTATTTTAACTAGTTTTCGAAAATGAAACCAACGTTTGATGGTTAATAAAATTCATTAAAGTTTTCCTTAAAGGTAGCATAGGTCTTGGAGGTCAAAAAAGTTTAAATTTTCGAGTTCAATATTTCAAACAGGTTCTCAACACTTATTAATTTTCATTTTAGCCATCATTAAAAAATTATTGAAAAACAATCTTGATGGAAAATACATATAACTTATTGAATTTTTCTTGTCAATTTAAAATATTTTCAAATCAAAATATAAACCCCGTTCGATTTTGGCAGCTGCTTTTAACTAAAATAGTTTGAAATATATTTGATCATTTAAAAATAAAATTAAAAAAGTGCAAATATGTACGGGTGTTTTGCTCAGAATTGAATCGTTCTAATCTCTCACTTTTTTGCGTCTTTGTCTCAAACTTTCCAGATAAACATAAAACGTCTTTTTATGTAACAAAACTTGACAGGAATATTTATGTTTAAGAAATTTATCTAAATTTCAGAAATTTGCGTTTTGCTTTCTGTTTAACGATTGTAAGGATGAACACAAAGTTTGTTTTTACATTCAGAGATGTTTTTGATAAGAAGTTGCAATGAATTCAAATTTAAAATGTGTTTTTCCTAACAGCTGTTCAAAATCCATGAATCGATCTGAAAAGAGAAAAAGTTCTAAAGAGTGTAAGAAAAATTGACGACACTTATGAAAAAAAATATTTGAATCATGAATCAACTTTCCGAGTTTTACTGGTAAATTAAAAAAAATGGGATTTTTTATTGCAAACAGCTTTGAATTTCAAAATTGAAAACTTGTAGATAGGTATAATATAATGTCAATTATAATTGAACACCCACACTAACCTGATTCAGAATCAGTCTGGAGAAAAAGCTATTTCACGAAAGAAAAGGCTTAAGAAAAGAAACTAGATGTGAACTTGAAGCATGAAGTTCCTAATAATTTTATTAGTTCGACACTAAAGTAGCTGTTTTTCAGTGATTTAGTTTGCTTTGAATGTATTGCGGGCTAGATTTGAAAAAGATAGTACGTTTAATTTTAATAATATTTATTTTATTATATTTTTTTTGGTCTCTGATTTGTTAAACAAGTTTTTTAATGATGGATTATACAAATAATTTATTGGATTTTTCTAGTCGATTCAAAAAAAATTCAAATCAAAATACAAATCCCGTTCGATTTTGGCAGCTGCTTTCAACTAATGTACCTAGATATTAATATATTTGATCAATTTAAAATAAAAGAATACTAAAATGTACTGGTGTTTTGCCCATAATTAAATCGCTCTTATCTCTCACTTTTTCGCAGCTTTGTCAAAAGCTTTGAGATAAATTTTGAACGTTTTTATTTTTACAATTTTTGACAAGGGTATTCATATTTTAGAAATCAATTTCAAATTCCGAAATCTTGGTTTTCTTTCTGTTAAATCGATAAAACGGTTCAACAAATGTTTTTTTTTCATGCAGACATTCAGGGCTATTCTTGATAACAAGTTGCAGTAAATTCAAATCTGAGCAAAAATTAAAAAATCATAAAAATTCTAAAAGAATTGACTCTATTTACAAAAAAATAGTTTTTGAAACCAGATTTAGCATTACGAGTTTGGTAAATTTTAAAAAGTAGGTGGGAATTTTTAATTCAAACTGCTTTGAATTTCAGAATTAAAAACATGTAGGTACAATTTAAAACCAATTTTAATTGAAAACCTACAATAACCTCATTCAGAACCAAACTGAGGAAAAAGCCTATTTCATTCTAGAAAAGGCTTAAGGTTTGAAACTAGATATGAATCAGGAACATGAAGTTCTTAATAATTTTATTACTTTGGCACTAAAGTAGCTGTGTTTATGTGACTTAGTTTGCTTTGAATGTGTTGCGGCCTAGATTTGAAAAAAGATATCTAGTTAATTCCAATGTAAATATATTAAGCGTTTAAAAACACTTTAACAAGTCGATGAAATCTCATGTATATGCTTTTAAAAATGAAAACTACCAGTTACATCTTCATCAGTACAATATCCGTATTCTGGTTTCGTTTAAATTTTATAAAGCCTACATCAAAGTACGTTACAGTAGTTGAGGTTAACACACAACAACCAAAGAAATTGCTTCAAATACTCAATACTGAACTAAAAATGATTTATTGTTATCAAAATGTTCATTTTTGGAATTTTTCTACTATTTGAATTGTTTGTCATAAATGTCAAATACGATTCCTTTAAATCATGCTTATATGCATTTGCATTGTCAGAAACTGAAATTTTGCCTCAGATATGAACGGTCAACTTGAATACTCATTATCTATTATATAAAATTCTCTTGTAACGGTGTTTGTAATACTACTCCTCCGAAATGGCCCAAACGATTCAAATGAAATTATTTTTAGAATATTCTGTAGGCATGCGAATCGGTTTATATCTAATAAAAATAACCAAAAGTCGCATCAATTGTCCGTTTTAATTAAATTTGTAGTTTTTTCAATCAAATTAAAGTCATGGCTTCCATTTTTTCGAGATTTTTTTTTCCTTTGGGCGCCGGCCGGGCGGTTTGTTTTTCGTCTCCATGGTCGAGGCGTCGCGAGCAAACGTCGAGAGAGGGTAGTAACCATGGCATAGCATACTGATTGTGATTAGTGGGAATATTTAGGCGCGCATTTTTCAACCAAGCATAATTTCAATGCATGTGGTGGCCATATGAAGCCTAGATGTGTTTTTTTTTCTTGATTCCTAGATCATTTGTACAGCACATAGTAATGAATGACGCCTACATGTGATCCAAATTGATATTTTGCCGATCAAATCAAAACCATTTAAACGATTTAAAAAATTAAACTTTAATTCGTGTTATTTAAAGAGAAATTTTTGTCTGAAAAATATGAATTTAGATCTGATGCATATGAAATAATGGTATGACTCTTTACGGACATTTGAAAATAGAAAAGTCGAAAGATTTGGTTTATAATCCAATACGCCAAGAAACAATTTTCGAACATGTACAAATGTGCTTTACTGAAGTTGTATCAAGCGCCTTTAAGCTAACAGAACAACTACAAAATATATCCGTTGAAAATGAACAGACACATGAACTGAACAAGAGCCTGTCCTTTAAAATGGATTATAAAGGATTGATGTTTATTTAAAGGCCGAATTCAAAGAAGCGCAAACCTTCAACATTTACAAAAAATGTATGCATGATTTCTTAATTTATAAATGGTTGGGCCTCAACTTTTTTTTAAATCTTTCACCGAAAAACTGTTTTTAGGTTCCCTGTTCGTTTACACAGAATTCAAGTACGTACTGAACATAAACGTGTGTTTTTGTAAACAAAAACATATTTTGGCTCCATAGAAAAGACTTTAGATTCGCGTTTTTGTTGACATTTTTTTTGTGATTGATATTCCTGAAGCATATTTTTTTTTTTGATAGCAGAAGCAGATTTTTTTTGATAAGTTTTTATGATGACCTGAAAGTGTTGAAAATAATATTAACTTCTGTCATTTCACACAGTGAAACAAGTGGCAGCGCGCTATTTAGCAATGAAACATATACCTACCAATTTTTCTCTAAAATAGTCAGAAAGGGTATCCCGAGGGTTAAATCTGAAGCGGACATTCAAAAATTAATAGATGTCTTCGTTAATTGGTCTTTTGGTTAAACAGTATTCAGAAAAAAATTGAAGTACCAAGAATTATTTTATTCTGGAGAAAAACTGCAGATATATCAATGAAAGGTGATAAAAAAGACAAACAGGAACAAGTTTTAAAATCACTTTAAAGTCTTTCTTTTTCTTTTGAAAGAATATGAAAGTTGAACTGTGATGATATCCATTTGCACTTGCCCCGATGTTTCTTTTATAAAAATAACAATGTATAATAAAGAAAGACACTTAAATGTTAAAGGTTTCGAGGTGAATTTACATGAAAATTTCTAGAAAATAGAATGAACACATGAAATCATCGTAGTCTTAACAGATTAGTTCTTTCTATCTATTTAATTTTTTAAAACCTGCATTCCAATTAAATGTTATTGAATCTTGAAAATATCACATAATCTTAAATGAAATCGTAAATCACCTTCAATACTGTTAATTACAAAAAAATTAAACATATTTTTTCTCCTTTCAAAACCAAATTAAATTTCTTTGAACATTAAACCAATAAATCAAAAAACCTTGATTTATTGAGTTAATATTTTATGGAATAAAATTTGCAATTTTTGCTCCGACAAATAAAAAAAAAAGGGCCAACTTTTTTTTTAGACGTGGTTTTGATGAAAATATGGATATTAATAACCACTACTTCCAAGGGTGAGGATTGTGAACAGCAAGCTGCTTGAAAATGGTTTGTAAAATATCTTCTCTAATGTTTTTTATTTCTTCAAATCTAAAAAATGTACCATCCAAAGCTGTCTGAAGCTAAAAGTGCTGCGCTAGGAAGAATATTGGGCAAATACTCCGAAAATTGTCCCCATATTCAAAATTCTTCTTACATAAAGTTTCATATGCTATATATTCCAATAAAAGAAAAAAAAATTGATTTCGGTTTCAACCTTAAAGTGATCTTGAGCAAAGCGGAGTAAATCAACTAAATGGTATACAATAAATGAAACATAGATATAATCAACATATGTTATTTATGGAACAAGTTACAAAGAGTGGATTTCTTATAGCATAAGGCTTGCCAAGTTTAATGGTTACGTTGAGTGCTGAAAAAATCGAATTTGCAACGGGAAGCTGATACCTGATACCAATTCGGCAATATTCAAAGCATCCGAATCAAAAAAATGTAAATGAAAAGTATTCATGTAAGATTGATTGGAGCAAATTTTTTGATAATTTATGAATACCCGTAGAATTGAGTTAAAATTTTTAGATTTGATTCCGATATAATTAAGCGGGACAATTCGAGCAAACGGAAAAGTTGGATATGGGAAAAAACTAGGACATGTTCAAGAAAGAGAGACGATTAACAACTCAAGATTTGTTGTTTTTTTGAAGTTAAACAGCGAAAAAAAAAATGGAGATAGACGCCAAGTTTAACATGGTAAGACGAAGTTTACCGGGTCTGCTGGTATATGTATAAACATTTAAAAATCGTTTATTCATAACTTATAACTATAGCTAATCGATTCTATCCCAATGGTAAAACTAGTAAAGACTTAATTTGTCTCAGTCAGAACTTTCCACGTGCATGTTAAATTAAACTAGCAAAATAATCGCCAAGGTTGCAGGAGACTTAGTCGATAACAAACTGGAGATCTTAATTTTGCGGTTAAAAAGTTAGTAAACGCTTTTCTGTACAATATGACCTATTATAGACTTTTAAAATCATTTTAAAGAAAATAAATTCAACTCCCCTTCTAAATTAATAAACGTTCAAAAGCTTATCGGAACATATCTATTGTTGTATCTGCTATAAAGACCAATTGAGAAAATATTTGTATGGTATAATCAGCATTTGAATACATATTTGAAAAGTTACACGTCCTCATTTTGAAATACTTTTAAACAACAGTGTTTGACAAAAATTTGAAAAAAAAGTAAAATTTGCACTCTAAACGGAACATTCACACGCTTGAAGATCACAGAACGCACAGAAGTAATGAACATATATTTTATTAATATATGTTGTAACGAGAGCTCAATTTCACTATGCAAAACTGAAAGTCGAAACTTTTCGACACAAAAATTGTGTAATTAAATTCCCGGTTGCACTACCAACAAGCTTTATGGTCTGAAAATGAAAGTTTTTCTAGAATCAACTATCATTATTTGGGGGCTTTTGATGTTAGTACTCATGGAATTAAATGTTCTCATTCTCAGAGAAGAACGCAATTAAAATAAATAGAATTCGTTCAATACATTTCGTTAGAAGAGACATGATTCCGTTTAATGAATCAATTTTCAATTTAAATTAAAACATGGTTAAAATTTTAAATTAAAAATTGATTAATTCAACAGAACCCATTTTCAAATCTCCCCAATTTGTATCGATTTTCAGTTACCAAGAAACTGCCTCCAACTCCGAGGCGCTAAATTTCTCTGAAATTCGTCTCGACCTTGACTCTCAGTCGGCAAACCAAGCTGATAACCTAAATGCGGCCATTCGACCAGCCAGCCAGCCAGCCAGCCACGAAAACACCCTACTAACCTACAGACAGAAAATGCACACCAATGAATGATTTAGGAGCGCTAAAGTTTCCGCTAAGCGATTTCCATTTCGTTTCCCATGCTTATCATATTATCATAATAGGTTACATCGATCATCACTGACTACGTAGCTCCTCTATACATGTGGCTAGGTTCGGTGCATCTGCTTGGGTTGTTGTTTTATTTGGTTGGATTTGTTATTCCTACTGTTGCTGCTGCTTTTGCTTCTGCTTCTGTTGCTTCTGTTGTTCGTGCTCAATGTTTTGTTGGTGTTTGCAAGAAATGTTATTTTCTGGTCGGTTTCTGTTTAACATTGAAACGGCATTAATTAGCACTTATGTAGCCAGCCAGCTCGTCAGGTTATATCAACAGCTCGTTGCCAAACCCACGACGACAACACGAGAAACAGACAGAGAGAGGGCGTTTCCTAGGTTGGTCTTTTCCATTTTGGGGGCAGTCTCTTCTCTATTGGCCCCTGGGGAGGAAATATTCTGTTCTCAATGGGATGGTTGTTGATGATTATCCTTTTTGGCATCGTTATCGATTATAATGTTTGAAGCGAGGGTTCGTCTATTTGTTCACCTTGAAGTTTATGGGAATTTCATGGTTTTTAATTAATCTTTATTTTGAGTTAAGATTATGTTATACGCAAACATAAAAAAATACAATTTAGAAACTTCCCCGTTTCAAAAGAAACAAGCCACCCAGCAAACATTAAATCGCATTAGAAATGATAGCTCAAATCGTTATCAATGTTAATGCGAATCGCAATTCCTACCAGATGAGTAAATGATCGTAAAAATGGTTACTTAAAGTTGGTATAAATCGGATACCTTAGCTTAGCTTGTTTGACTACTCATATCCACCTTAAATCATTGAACTCGAAATGCTATTTAATTGTTTCAGGAGATGGTAATGCTATTGAATTAAGTACTTCAAAAGAAAAGATGATTTTTTTGTTATTTTTTATCAATTCAAATTCCATGATCGCTGGCGCGGCTAAGCAGAACAAGTTCCACGTCGCCAATGGTTGCTACTCCGTGATTAATCGAGGCCATCAATTTTGCACAAAGTCCAAAAGAATGGTGGTTGGGATTAGCAGTTCATTCTCAATGTACAAAACTCATGCTCTCCGTTTTTGAAATGATTAACAACGGCGCCGGCCACGTCCTAGTAGTCAATGGGGAAAAGGAAGGAATGTTAGTTAGATACTCTTTAGGTTCAACTGGCAACTTCATGCTCCTGCATACTCCAAAAATAATTTTGAAATAGTCAGAACCAGAAATAAGTACGTATCACCAACTATGGAAACCGTCTGTACGTCTGCGAATCTATATTCAAGTATCAAAGGAAGGGGGTGTGTTAGTTAGAAAAAGGTAATGATCAGGATCCATTTTGGTCAATGGTGCGATCGTATTTTCCTACACCTTCTATGCTCCTAGACATTTCATAAGGAAACTCCTACTTTTACGAGGCATTCGATAAATGTTTAATAAATATATATTGAGCTGTTGAAGAAAATTATTACCATCCACAATTCATCCCTACCAAACTAGCTTTTTTCCCTAACAATGATCCTTGTTTAATCAAAGAATTATCAAAAGGCTTTTATGGTTGAAAAAAAGCATTTTTTTTTTAATTAAATGTATTTTTCATAATATGCCGACAAAAACTTCTCAAACTATTTTTCGTGATTCATACCATTTTGAAAATTCTTCAATTCTTTCTTCTCCTTGCCTCTTTTTGAGTTTCATTGCATGTACAAAGTAATGTTCAAATTTTTGCTACTTTTGAAAAGATCTGATATTTTTTTCGATTTACCAATTCGAGTAACGACTAATCAATCAGAACATTTTATTATTTTTTAGTACTGGATATTTTGAGAAAAACAAAACGCGACCTTTTAAAATTAACTTGATAAAGTTGGTATAAATCGGATATGTTAAAAAGTCCGCCATGTTTGCAAATTTGTTCTCTCGCGCGGGATTCAAGTGAGAAAACAACCTTGCTCTACTCTCTGCGATAAGCAGTGCAACCATATTGCGGGAAATCATATGGTTCATTCGGAAAAACTGACCAATGAGAGAAGGAGCAAATATTATCGCTGGCAGCGATTCGTATGCATTGAGAGCGAAACTTGCGTTCTCTCGCATACTTTCAGGATGTACGAATAAGGTGTTGAATATCGTCCGATTTGTATAATTCTTATCGCTTAAGCCAAAAGCTAAAAATATGTACATATGTGTATTGCCTCCACTTTGGTAGGTAAATGCTGTTTTTTCGAGTTTTATACAATGGTTTTATTTCTGGTCAAAATGCCGTCCAAGGAAGAAGAGCAGCGTATCAAAATTTTGCTCGCGCATCGCGAAAATCCGATCTACTCGCACGCAAAGCTGGCAAAACCGCTAAAAGTTGCCAGATCAACCGTTACAAATGTTATTAAAGTGTTTGGGGGACGTTTGTCGAAAGCCAGGAAGTGTGGATCGGGGGGAAATCGAAAACCGGAAGCCGCTGAGACGACAAAGAGAGTTGCCGGTAGTTTCAAGCGAAACCCTAACCTCTCTCTCCGAGATGCCGCAAATAACCGTGCATCGAGACAAAAAAACGAGCCAGACTATCGACTTACAAGAAGGTAGTGACTCCAAATCGCGATGATAAACAAAATACGACGGCCAAAGCGCGATCCCGCAGGCTGTACACGACGATGCTGACGAAGTTTGACTGCGTGGTAATGGACGACGAAACCTACGTCAAAGCCGACTACAAGGAGCTTCCGGGACAGGAGTTTTATACGGCAAAAGGAAGGGGAAAGGTAACAGATATTTTCAAGCAAATGAAACTGTCATAGTTCGCGAAGAAATATCTGGTTTGGCAAGCCATCTGTACCTGTGGCTTGAAAAGCAGCATTTTCATAGCTTCCGAGACTGTCAACCAAGAAATTTACGTGAAAGAGTGTTTGAATAAACGTCTGCTGCCTTTCCTGAAGAAACACGGTTGTTCCGTACTGATTTGTCCGGATTTGGCATCTTGCCATTACGGTTAAAAGGCCATGGAGTGGTACGGCGCCAACAACGTGCAAGTGGTTCCCAAAGACAAGAACCCTCCCAACACGCCAGAGCTCTGCCCAATTGAGAAATACTGGGCTATTGTCAAGCGGAACCTAAAGAAGACCAAAAAAACTACTAAGGACGAGCAGCTGTTCAATGCAAACTGGCTTTCTGCGGCGAAGAAGGTGGACAACGTGGCTGTACAAAATCTGATGGCAGGGGTTAAGCGTAAGGCCCGGCAATTCGGATTTGGAAAAGCGGAAGCCTAACTGAATATTTTTCCTGAATTTTATACTAATTAAACTTGAAAAAGAAATTTAATTTGATTTTTTAAATAAACGTAAAAATTATCATTTTTTTTAATTGCAAAGTCAGTTTCGAGTACCTTGATGTCAGAAATTGACCAAAAATTGTAAAAAAATCTATACAATACTTCCACCATTAATTGCCCATCGAAAAATAATGATTATTTTAAGCTGTAACCTTTGGTTCAATATTCTGATAATTGCCTTTGATGCCCTCCAGTACCCATTTTGACATTAATTTAACTTTTGGGATGAATTGTTTGATAGTTAAGATCTAACTGCAAGATAGCACTGCCATCTATGGCTTGAAACGTAAACATATGTGGTTATTGAATTCCAACCAAGTTATTGTATATAGTTTATTTAAAAAGAATATTATCTTCATTTGGATATTTTTTTTCTTTTTTGATAGGAGTTCACCCAGCTAACATGAAATCGTAATAGAAATGATAATCCAAATAGAATATTACGACATTTTCAATAACCATCGTAAACAAGTTGGTATTGAGTGATATTCTATCATTCATTTACGGCAAGGTTCGCCAATAAAATTTGAATCGTATAGCAGTTTAGTCAATTCATAAATATGTCTCTAAAAAGTTGAGAATATGCTTATTCGACATCTACGATTTCAGTGAACTGATTTACGATAAATGGGCGGTCCTTGATACTCTACCCGGACTCTCCCTTCCTTTGACCGGTTCGTAAAAAAAAATCTCATATACAGAGCAATAGCGTGGTACAAATAAACTGGTGATTTGGCATCGTGGTAAGATACCGAAAAGCGAACTCGGAGAACTGGTGTTCAAATCTCGGTCGTGGAAGCTTTTTTTTTTCGTTCTATTCAAATTATCTGAAATCGTTTATTTTTTTTGTGGGTAAATCGAATCGTTGAAATCTTGCGATTGTAGATATATCGCCTCCACTTCTGTAGCTATATACTATTTTGGTAAGTTTTATACAATCTTTTCATGTGGTATACTTGTTTGAATGATTCTGGTTTTCCTGCGATAAACCTTCTTAAATGTTTGCTGAGTAACCCATTGGGATCATAACATTTTGGAAACTTTTGGATGTGGTTTAAAAATAAACCTTCTAAAACTTAATTTTCTCCGACAAAAAATTCGCAGATTATAGAAAACAACTTTTGTCCAACGAAAACTTTTTAAAAGAATAAATTTTTTTGACAATTTTTTACAAATTTTATAAGCACAGTGGTCACTATTTGCGGCCATAGAAACGACAACAAGCTACTGGAAAAATTTCCCCTAAAAGGATATTTTGCGAACAACATCGAAGATTCTTATTATGGTTTGAGACCTCTCATGAAGAGAGGGGGGGCTTCCCAAACAAAAAACAATTTTTTGCATAACTAGAGATCCCATCTAGCAAAGGGTATCAAATTTGGCATGGGATGGTATTTGGGAACGAGGAATATTTCTTTTAATATTTAGTACTTTTCTCTTCTCTCAGAGGGGTGATAGGAAGGGGAGAGGGGGGCTACATTACAATTTTTCATATAATTTGAAAAATAATCAAGATATTGTACCAAATTTGGCACGGGAAAGTATTTGGATACGAAAAATATTTCAATGATTATATGAGACCCCTCAATCTTTCCAGTTGAAAGGGGGAGGGGGCCTCTTTCATATTTTTTTACACTCAAAAACTAATAAAACAAAAGGAACCAAATTTGGCATGGGAAAGTATTCAGATACGAAAAAAATTTTAATGTTTATTTGTGACCCCTCCCTCTTTCCAGTAGCAAGATATAAAGGGGGAAGGGAGCCTCTTTTATATTTTTTTACATAACTCAAAAACTATTTTAGCAAATGATACCAAATTTGGCATGGGTGGGTATTTGGGAATGTTACATGTTCTATTGATTGTTTGAGACCCCTTCTTTCTTCCAGCGGGGAGAAAGGAAGGAGGGAGGGGAGTTTCATACATTTTTTACTGCATAGCTGAAGAACTACAACAACAAATGGAACCAAATTTGGCATGGAACGATATTTGGGCACGAGAAATGTTTCTATAAATATTTGGTTTCCCTCACTTCTTCAAAGAGGTGGATGAAAAGGGGGAGAAGAGGTCTCCCTTACAATTTTCAATATAACTGGAAAGTTGAACGAGCAAATTGAAGCATATTTGGCATGTGAAGGTATTTGGATACGAGAAATGTTTCTATTATAAATTGAAGACCCACCTTTTTTCAACGGAAAGATATAAAGGGGGAAAGGAGGGCTTCCATACATTTTTTTTTGCATAACTTAAGAATTAATCGAGCAAATGAAACCAAATTTGGCATCAAAAAGTATTTGAGTATGAAAAATACTTTTATGAATATTAAGTTCTCACCCCTCCATTCAATGGGGAGAACGAAAGGGATGACACTTCCTTTCAAGTTTATGCGTAACTCAAGAATTGACTAGTCAAAAAAAAAAAACAAATTTGGCATGAGATGGTATTTTAATTCGAGAAATTTGTCTATGTGAAACAATTCCTTTATTGCAGTAGGATGATAGAATTGGGAATATAGGAAGTGAAGAGGAAGCTTACATTAAACTTTTATAACAAAATCCGAGAAATGGATAAAACTTAATATGGAAAATCATTTTGGTATGATTCTATGATTATTTGACACACCATCCTCCTTTCAGTGAGTAGGTACATACATAGGAGAAGGGAGGTGAACCCAATAGAAGTTTTCTTGTATAAAGTTTGCTTCATTTAATATTGGAACACAAACAATTGCGTGTAGTTCAGTCATTTATTAACGAATTCATAATTTGTTTTTCATACAAATGTAGCATTTTCTTTACTCTTTCATAAAAAAAAATTAAAAAAATTATTCATTGCTGTTTCGAAGAAATTCTCGTACTTTTCCCGTAATACGGCACATTAGGCGGCGCACACCCTTTTCGTCCACCGTTTTGGCGATTTGATTCCACCAGTTCTTCATTTGAGTCATGTTCCTAACAAGTTTTCCCTTTGCCTTAAGCCTCCGCTTCGTGATTGCCCAGTATTTCTCTATCGGCCGGAACTAGGGACAGTTTGGGGGGTTGAGGTCCTTCGGTATCACGCTGACCCCGTTCGTTGCGTACCATTCCATAACCGTTTTGCTGTAATGGCAGCATGCGAGGTCCGGCCAAAACATTACTGGACGGTCGTGGGCACGAATAAACGGCAGAATCCGTTTCTGTAGGCACTCTTTTTTGTAGACTTCTGATGTCATTGTCTTGTCAGTGAGAAAGACTTTGGTTTTCTGTCCACAACTGCATATCCCCTGCCAAATCATGTACTTGCGGGCGAATTTATCCGCAAACACGAACTTAAATTTTGCAGGTACATCCCCCCGAGCCGTCGCCAAATAAAATTTTTGACCTGGGATTTGCCCAAAGTCCGCCTTCACGTAGGTCTCATCGTCCATCAGAATACATCCGTCGAACTTGGTCAGCACTTGGTCGTACAGCTTTCGAGCACGGATTCTGGCCACATTGTTCTGCTTCAGCGTCCGATTTGGCTGTTTGCTGGCTCGGAATGACCTTATTCCTTCCCGGAGACGAATTCGTCGCACCGTACTGTGAGCGGCCTGGAACTTATTGGCCAAATCGCGGTCTGAAAGATTGGGATTCCTCTTGACGGCCTTGATGACTTTCCCACGCAGTTTCCGGTCGACAGTTCCACTTCGACGCTTCGAAAGCGGCTTCCGAGCCGTCGTCAATGTTTCCTTGTACTGCTTGATAACACGCCATACGGTATTTCTGGGCATTTTAAGCTGTTTAGCTAGCTTCGATGCCGACAACAATGGATTTTCAAGAAAACTGTGCACAATTTGATCTCTCCGTTCGGCTTCCATGGCGGTTGTTTACAAAATGCTATCGTTTGGTGTTATGACATAAATACATGGTGAAAGGTAATTAATTTCCCGACACGTGGGTGAAAAAAGTTTCCAAATCCGTTCACTAGAAGCGCCACAATGAGCAAAAGAATTTGTTCCAATATTAAATGAAGCAGACTTTAAGTTCTCGATTTATGCTAACAAAGTCAATAAATGGAAACAAATATGGCATGGAAAGGTACTTGGTTACGAGATTTTCTATGATTGTTATAGACCCTTAAGCTTTACAGTGTAGAGAGGGTAAGGAAGGAGGTAGATCCATATACATTTTGTTGTAAAGCTTGAAAACTTATCAACCAATGGAACTATATTTGATATAAGAGGATTTTTAGAAACGAAACAAAAATGGCTATGACTATTAAGGGGAGAGGGCTCTCATCAGTTTTTAGCATAAATCGAGAACATATCAAGCAAAATCAACCATAAGTTAGGTCGTTTGCGTACGAATAATTTGAGACCCTCCTTTTTCAGGGCGAAATCGGGGAAAAGAGGTAGGTTTTTATCATATTTAATTTGACATAATTCGAAAACTCTTATCATACAAATGGAGCCAAAGCTGGCAAGTGACATTTTTCAAGATACTTAAAATATTTCTATGAAGTAGTTCGTGATTCGCTCTGGCAAACGAAGGGAGAAAATGGTGGAGAATTCATATCAATTCAATAATCAAAGAACTTATGAATCTTAAAGAAACAGATTAAATTTATAAGATTTTCAACGCAAATTTTAAGATCAAGATTAAAAAAAAAAGATTAAGTCATCTTTGTATTGCAAATCGAAACTCCAGCTGCAGTTCTCATTTTAAAGCGGTTGATTTTAAATTATGTTATAATTTAATTTAAAACAATGCCAACAATGCAATAAAGATTTGAATGAATTCTGAAAATATTATTTATTTTTGAAAGGTGTAACAAAGCACACCGGGTCAGCTAGTTACATATAAAAATGAATTTCTGTCTGTCTGTTCCATATGGACTCAAAAACTACGGAACCGATTTGCGTGAAACTTGACAGGTGGAGGCTTCGTAGAAAGTAAATAATCAAGAGAAGGTGATATGAACCTATGCCCAGGGTGCATTTGAGATAGAGAGAGAAATCTTTTGCTCGTTTTACGATTGTTTGGATGCTGAATTAAATGGCCGCTGGAAGCTGAATAGAAGATCATCAAGACATGTTTTGGAATTTGAAAGTATCAATAAGAAATTAAATTTTGAGCTGCATAGATCGTACTCCAGATCAATTATGGGGCTGAGTAAGCTATTTTGTACCTGTTTTACGGGACTTTTGGTTGCTTGCGTAGGAAGAGGGGAGGGGGGCTCCTGTACAGACTCGAGAACTAATCAAGTAAATAGAAATATATTTTGGATTAGTTTGGAAAATTGGACATGACAAAAATTGTTCCTACCTTTCAGTTAGCTTCCATTTAAGAATTTGTAAATTACTGGGCACATCTCGATGCGGTATATCCTCAACATAAGAAAAAGATAAGGATGGATTTCCAAGGAAAAGTTCATTTGGAATCATGTTATCTTACAGATGTAACACTGAGATGGTGAGAGTATATTTCGATACATTAGAGATGAAGTACACTTGACTGATCTTCCAACTATGAACAGTTGTAAAATGAAAAATCCAAGATACATATACAAAGTAAATATTACGAAACATCCACTGTATTGGAATCCAGATTCAGAACGAGCATAAATTTAGAGACAGAGAGAGAAAAAAATATAAAACATACAATATCAATCTTCTATCTGACAGTTTCCCATTTCAATTGGATTGAATTACATTCCGATTCGAGCATCACCGGAACGCGGCCGGCTGAACGTATCGGGAATCGGGAAAAGAAAAACTCACATCTTTATTTTCCACCCCGTCAATCCGATTGAAACTCATCCGTCGGTCCGACTCTAGTCGACTCGACTGTGTAGTTATTGTGTGAAAGCTGGAAGCAAACCGGGAAAACGTTTCCGTAATCGGGAACGGAATCGGAAATATACATTTCCGATACAGTTTTCCCGCGCCCCATTTCCTACTTTTCCCAATGGAAGTCGTCCTGGCGCTTCGATTGACAAACGGTGCGGAAACCAGCCGGCTAGACAACCGTGTGCGGTTCACAGCTCGTGTCCATCGGATTGAGCGTCGTGTCTCTCTCTTTTTTCCCTTGTTAGATTGCTTGACTTTGCCTGGAAATACCACACGAGCGATAGTTCCGGTTAGTTCCGGGAGCTAGAATCGGGGGACTTCTTTCTAAACATACACGGAGAACTCTAAAATAAATAAATTTGAAACAGTCTTATACTAATGCCAATAACTTCGTAAAAAATGATAGAAGTAGAAATGATCCTAGAGGTATTTTTAATTGCGGTAAAAAAAAACTTAAAAAATGTATTTTGGGATATTCCACATTTTTAAACATTGAAGATTTCCAGTGTTCCCTGCAGGAAATAGCTCCGTTGCAGGTGTAATATTTAAAATGCAGCCGGTGGGCTTGTTTGTGAGTGGTGGTCAAAACAAACATGGTTCCAGCAAAAACTATCACTTACATTCAGGACTGCGTTCTCCTGTTTTTCATTCTTTTTTCCTTGTGCAAATGCAAATGGACGTTCTGAAACTGCGGTTTTGGAAAGCGAGTTAGCAAACGCAATAAAATTTCCCCTGAAAGGTTTCGGAACAGCTCCTGGTTACCATTGACACGCTTTGCGTTTTAAAAATTTGCGTTTGATATTGGGGATTGAACAAAATTTTTATTTTGTCATCATTGAACAAATTTCTCAATGATTTACTTTCCACAAAAACAACTGCTATTAACTCCGAAAAAACACTCCGACGCAAGGCCGTGCGAACAAGGGAGGACGAGAAGGGGTTTATGAGTTTATTACCCCTCTCCCATGGAGATTTTTTTCAAGTAACAGTTTTAGTCCACGAAATAAATTACCCGTAGTAATGTAAAACAACTTGATCCCAAAAAGTGTTAAAAAATAAGTGCTTACAAACATGTTTGGCTCGCTTCCGACGGTATTTTATCACTTAAGGTATAAGACATTTCATTCATTGGCACTTTCGATTTTCGATTACCATTGTTTTACAAACTTTTTGTATTGAAACTTCAATCTTAACAAATAAAAAATCTACCTCGACTTTAAAATTGGTTTTTATTAAGAAGTGTATTTTTACAAGTTTCATAACTTAATTTCTCTCTTAATATTGACTTCAATACTCTTCAAGAAACCAATTTAAGCCTCGATCTTATTTAATGTTTTTTATTCTTCATCTTCACATTCGAAAGAGGTTTCATATATTACACTAAGCTTGCCAGATTGCCCGGTTTTATCCGGGTTTGCCCGGATATTTGATGCACAATTTCGAGAAAGTCCGGTCCGGCCCGGTTGCCCGGATATCGTGAAAAAAGTCCAGATATTGCCCGGATTTTTTCACAATTTTCACAAAGAAACGAAAAAAAAAAATCAAAGTTTTTGAGTAAGTTTCAGCAAAATCGATTAACGGTATGGAAATTTTCAACGGTTGTTTCAAATAATTTCGCTGATTTACTTTTATAAACCTTTAAATATTTATGTGTTCCAAAAAGTTTTTGGAAGTCTGTAATTGCATTAATAAAATATTAATTTCATTTTTTTTGCATTTTTCTTTGCTTTTATATATAATAACACCTGAATTTGCCCGGCTTTGCCCGGTTTTTGGATTTGAAAAATTGAAATTCATGCCCGGATTTTGCCAGGTTTTTTTGAAAAAATGCCCGGAATTGCTAGGCCCGGATGGGAATGGAAAAAATTCTGGCAACCTTATATTACACTCCACCACGGAATCCACATTTTTCCGATGTGCAAAGAATTTAGGACCTCTTTTTGATCAATGTTAGAGCCCTGAAACTTATGAAAATCGCTTAAAAATATTTAAGAAAATTCGGCACTTTTCTAACATAAAATTAAAAACATAACAAAAAACTTTAAAATAAATGTATTTTATTACTTTCTCCAAGACCTAAAGTAATTTTTACATCTACGAATAAAGTGCTTTTTATTTGTCTGCTTTACAAAATTCTGTGAAATAATAGATTTTTGACGAATTTGATAACGATCGTTTTTCAGACTTCGACAAATTTATTTAATGAAATAATTTTCTTTAAACTATCTTCAGTTATGTCAGAAATACTAGTCTTTCCAAAATGTTTAAAACTGTAGAACTTAACTTTTATTTAATCATACATCCTCTAAGTTAAGGTTGCCAGATTGCCCGGTTTTATCCGGGTTCGCCCGGATATTTGATACAAAATTTTTGAACAGTTCGGCCCGGCTTGGTTGCCCGGATTTCATTGAAAAATGCCCGATTTTTCACTTTATTTGGCAAGTTATCAAAAAAATAATTAAATTGTGTTGCAATTTTTTTTATATTTAGACATCAAAACACAAATTTTTAGCAGATTTTGAAAAAATAATCATGGAACGATTTTAAAACTAAAATACAATTTCAAATTTGTTTATGAAATTTGACGAAAAAAATATTTTTTTTTCAATTCTTCTATCATTTTGACAAAATTTGCCCGGATATTCCCGGATTTGCAGTCTCGATTTAGAAATGAAATGCCCGGATTTTGACAGGTTATAAAAAACTTTCCGGATTGTCCGGCCTGGATACGTACTGAAAAAATTTTGGCAACCTTGCTCTACATGTTATTCCTCAAATGAATAAAACATAAAATACAATTTCAATGGTTGTCCAAATCTGACAAAAGATTTCAGTTCCATACGCCAAGCTCTACCGAATCAATCATTAAAACATATGCACAAAAAAAATTTCTTTATAATTTTCATATTATCTGATGAAATTTATTATGAAATCAATCATCGTTAGTTACGTTTTGAATTTATTTTATCAACCATATCCACCTCATCTACCACAGACGAAAAGAAAGTTGGAAATAATGAACAGATAATAATAACGAATTTTCATTTTCTTAATCTTGATTTTTTGTTCTTAAACAACATTACTTATACCAATAAGGCCGATAGATCGAATTACAGACCCCGTTCAATTTTGGAAACACGCATGTACATTTTTTGTTCCAAAATCATATGTTGCCTAAATCGAACATTTTTATTCTCATTTTGTTTTCAGTTATTTTTACAAAACAGTTATTATTATTGTCGAATACGTTATTTTTAGTCAATTTCCGACCATTTGTAGTCATTTTTTAATTTTTCATCATGTTTTTGATGCATTTTGCACTTTTCTTGTTTGGTTTATAATGTTTGTTTTCTTTTGTCATATTTGCTGTTTTTGTCATTCTTCATCATTCTTTAATTGTTTTTTGTCATATTCAGTCTTTTTTTTTTGAATTTGTTTTTTAACTTTTTGAATTTTTCATCTTTTTTTCATTTTTGAGTACTTTATAAATTTTTGAAAATCTTTGGTTTTTATTGTTGCGTTTTATCCCCATTTCAGAACATAAAAACGTATTTATGGTGTTTGTCTTAATTAAATTGGCCCTGTTATAACGAAAACTAAAAGGTTATGTTTTTTTTTCTAAAAACCGTTTGATTTTGGCACATGTGCCGAAATTGGATGTTGTCAAAATCGAATGTTGCCAAACTCGAATGTTGCCAAAACGAACGGGGTCTGTAATTTTTTTTTTAAATTTTCAAATAAATTTATAGTACTTAAAAGTCAAACTCATGACATTTTTAGAATTTTTTTTCAATTAGTATGCCTTCGTTTTTATAACTCCTAATTTTTGTGTTCTGCAAACATCTTTTTAGAAGCCTAAAAATAATGAGTTTTAACAAGGAAAACCTACCTTCTACCATTCTTCCTTTCCAGGTCCGGGACCAAAAATTCAATTGACTGCGATAACTAAGAGCTTGAAATTTTAAAACAGTGATTGCGCTAAAAAAATTTTAAACGTTTCACTTACTTTCATTGTTTCATTCCATCTTAATGGAATCGATTATAGCTTAAAGGAAACAAATCTTAACTCGGTAAACTTCGTTTTACCTGTTACTCAATAAATCTTTAGAAAATGTTTAATTCATCAAAACATCTTTAACTTCTTCGTGCTCTCAAATCAGTTTTCATGAAAATCGTCTTCAAATTGTTCGAGGGATGTCCCATTTCAAGTTGAGTATGTCTGGGAGCCCCCTTCCATAATAAGTGTGATTCTCGAAACCATTATACAAACCATCTTTGGCCCGAAAAACCTTTTGATACCAAATTTCACTTCATTCTGACCGTCCGTTTAGACGTGATGGTGTTACTAAGAAAACGTCTCCATTTTTATAAATAAAATGAATTCCATCCCTGACTTTGAACATTG
Organism: Uranotaenia lowii; assembly: GCF_029784155.1. Classification (NCBI taxonomy): domain Eukaryota; kingdom Metazoa; phylum Arthropoda; class Insecta; order Diptera; family Culicidae; genus Uranotaenia; species Uranotaenia lowii. Next base: position 259,041,254 of record NC_073693.1, read on the forward strand.
GCACTCTTGAAATAAAAATTTATAATTTCTTGTTTGAACAATTTTTATAATTTTGCTTTGCAATTTTTAATCATGGTGAATTTCTGACCAAAGTAAAATTTTTTTTTCACTATTGGAATGAAATTTCATCTTAAATCTGGTATTTTTTAAAGTATTCAATTTCTTTGCACAAATTCTTATGTCCAAAGCTTTAAATTCTGTTCTTATTTAATTTTTAATTCGCGTTCGTTTTCTGTATTTCGAAAATTTTGAATTTAAATATCAGAATAAGTTTCATCATTTGCAAATGTTGATTAATGATCAATCAGGAACAGTATTAATTTTAAACTTTGATTCTGATTAATTTTTGATCATATCAATAAGTTTTATTATTTTTTCAACTCAAAACTTGGACAAAAATATAATAAAATAAAGAAGAATATGAGGCAAAACACCTCCATTTTTTTATCGAAACATGTTAGCTCACAGTGCTAAGAGAGAACAGAGAAGCTTTATGGTAAACATTTTAGAATTTTACCCGGGCAGTATCCGGGTTAATAACGGGTATTATTAGAAATTTTCACTTTTCAATCATTATTATTGAACTCTCCGTTGGTTTATAAATTCTAAGCCATTTTCCTTTCCTATTTTCGAAAATAAATGCTTTAAAAACTGTAGTTGCTCAAATTGGACCGATCGACAGTTCAGAGTTTCTTTGTTGAATGAACATTTTCATCTGATTTAACCCAAAATTTTATCAGCTACTGAATTAAATATCCTGAAATCAGTTTATCATTTTTCAAATGATCAATCTCAAATTATCATAAAAACGACCTAATAGTTGAGTTGCTAATATCTATGTTTTTAATCTTATTTTTATCCAGATTCAATTCATTGAGATTTTCAAGTCATGTGGTGTTTCTTCAGTTACTGAAGTTTCATGGTTTTTCTGAATTTTGAGAACTCAGGATCTTTATTTAAGGTAATAAACTCATTTGGCACATTTAAACTTTATCAAAGTAAATGGCCTAATAAACATAGTTGTAAATGAAAAAAAAAACAACAAAAAAAGATATAAAATTGAAGTTCACATGTGGTGAAATTTCTGCTTTGGCTTTGATAGTAACTTTGAATCTTTTTTTTTTAAACTTAATTCATTTTTTTTTCTCAAAACTTGATTTGAAATTATGATGATGATGATTTGAGACACTGAACTGTGGTTCGGAATATAACCTGATTTTTATTCTTGAATTCTCTTATTTTTGTACCTCTATGGAAATTGAGTTTTATTATTATGTTTATTATTTTGAATTTTGTCTTCTTTGTTTTAAATCTTCAATATACTTCCCGATTGTCACGAGGAAAATATTTCCCGATGAAACAAAAATGAGAAATGAATTTTGTATTTTTCAGCTCATATCAGAGCATTCATTTTGTAATTTCTAATTTCTTCCGCGATGTTTGCACGTGATTAATTAACAATTTTTATTTGAAGGTACCAAAAACTATCTTCTAGGCAGACAACATGGCTATTTGAAGACAGTATACTGAACTCATTTCCAGTTCTTTTACACGTTTGAAGTGTTTTGTATTCTCTGGGATAGCATTTGAAAAAAAAAATCGAATCAAAGGGGCCCCCCGAGAAAAATTGCCCCGGGCTCCCCGATGGCTTAATCCGGCCCTGGTCATGAGTAACAATATGGTTCATGAAATAAATTTCCATTGTATTTTTGGTATTGTTATTATTTCCAAAAAAATTAAACATTGAAACCCGGAGGGAATCCCCATGAACGGGTCGTTTGCATGGGCATTATTCGACGAGAAAAAGTCTAATTTAGTCCTTGGGGGGCGGGGGGAGGGGGGGGGGTGGGTGTAGGGTCTAACACTTTCAAAAATCGATTTTTTATTTTTTTTATTTTCTTATTGTAAAACATTTCAAGAATGTTGTGTCAAATTTTCAAGTCAATTGAAGCAAAACTGTAGAAATTATAGGCCTTTATCTCCTCCTCTAACACTGCAAGAAAGCAAGAGCAGAAACTTGAAACGCGTTTTTCTCGAAAGCACATTTTTAAAGTCCGTGGACATCGTCATTTGAAAACTACTTATCCCATTTTTTTTCAAATTTGGAACATATTTTCTACATATAAAATACCAGACCGTTTTTCTTTTTTTTTTAACTTTGGGGAGATTTTACAGATAAAAAAATGGCGTTTCTTCGTGAAAAATCGTAGTTTTTACTTCAAACAGCCACAAAAATTTCAAAAAAAATTTTTTAAGTTAAATAAAAACGTTGGGGTCCAGAAAAACATCTATTAAAAATATTTTGCTCTGATTTTTTGACTTCAAATGATTCTGTACTGAATTTCTATAAGGCATCCTCGAAAGTGCTCCGTCACCGGCTCATTTTTCAATATTTTTCTACGAAAAAATTACTAAATGTTCTTTTAACAATGCTTTGTATAATGCAAAAAATTTGAATACATTTGTTTGAACGATAGCTCTAGAAAAAAATCGTGAAAATTGTGTTTTTTTTACCCATTAGACCCTACCCCCCCTCTTAACAATCCCATCATACCTTGACTTGACCAAGATCTGAATAATGATTTGCGTCCTGATTCCGTTCAAGCAGATTCAAAGGAATTAAATCCCTGGAAGTTTCAGCCACCAAGTAAATTTCAAAACTTTAAACTTTCGCTTACGAAAGGTTTTCTATTACACCGGATTGAGTTAAATACCACATGTGATGAATCATTTACCCAATATACTGAAGTTGTAAGGACCTCAAATCAAAGAGAAACCCATTATTTTCGAATTTTTCGGCATATTTTTCTCACCGAACGCAATACGAAACCACAGTTCTTTTTAACAATTCAACTGATTCAACAAATATTTTAAAATATGTACATATTTTTAGAATAAACATTTTGATATTGACTTGCGAGTAAAACGTTGCTTTCAATTATAAACATGGAAACAGCTTCACGAAAAACAATCCCAGAAGCTAAAATGAAAGACTAAAGCACTAAGAAAAAAGTTCCACTCTAGGTCTTTCTGGACCACTGGGCAACGAAAGAAAGAAGGAGTCTCAAATATTCAAAGAAACATATTAAGTACTTAAATACTATCCCATGCCCATTTTGGTTCCATTTGCTAGATAAGTTTTGAAGTTTAAAAAAAAATATTGAATTCTCATCCCCCCTCGAATCATCATAGACCCATTTTCGTACCCAAACATTTTTCCATGCCTAGTTTTGTTCCATTTGCGGCTGAATACATGAGTTCACGAGTTCTACAATTATTTCTATGGAAGCCCGCCTTCACCATACATATCACATAAAATATGGAACATTTCCTGCATCCTAATACCCTTCTATGCCTAATTATACTTTTTTTTGGGAGATCCACTTTCTTCTTCCAGTGATGGGAAGGAGTTTCGAACCATTATAGGAACTTCGCAGCCTCAAAAGTCACTACAGGCAAAGTTTCTCGTAAATAGGCTCAGTTCTTTCCTATTCTATAGGGAACAGGTCGATTCAAAGAAAGACAGACAGACATAAATTCATTTTTTGTATGTCTATTGACAGTGAAGAAAGTGATTTAAACTCTAATTATTCACAATGATAGGGAAGCATACATTTCATAAGCATTGTAAAATTGAAAATCAAGCACTTAACTACTTCCACAAATATTTATTTTGAAAAAAATCCTTTAAACCAACGAACCTATTTTCCATTTTCTTTAAACTGTCCTCGAAGAATAGTATACTGCTGACAATTTAATTCAATTTCTATGTTAAAATCTTTTACAGGAAACAATATTGAATTTTTCTTTCAATACCGACTACTCTTGGGTTGATTTTTCCAGGACCTGCGACCTGCTGATGGCATTCAATCCAACAGACAACAGCTTCAAACATTATAAGTAAACTTTTCTCGGGTCTTGGACACACAATTACAGGCACAAGCCGGTCACGGGAAAAAGGTTCCCGGTAGCAAAAAAAAATATCAGTTTTATAGATTGTTCCGCCGAGAACGGTAAGTTAATGTAAAGTTGTTGTCGCATTACCTGTTGGAAGGAAAAACAAAGCTCCATCGATGGCTGGAAGTATTTCAATTAAATTTTACTATCGAATTAGAGGAAATTGATTTTTATTGGAATGAAAATATTAAGATTGATCCTTCAAACGCAATCTTATATGAAGGCCCAAACCTTCGGCTTCAGTTCCAATAAAACTGACCAATCTGATTGCTACCCGGACTTTGCCGAGTGAGGAACCATCTAATTAAGATATTCTGAGAAATGACTATCATGAAAATTCCTCCCTGGTGCTTTTTCTCTACTGGAAGCTACGTTAGAAAAATATTTTCCTACCATTTATGGTCCTAGAAAATGTTCTTTCTCTCTCTTTTGAAGCCTTCCATATCCTGATCTCGCTGAATGGCGACGGAATGCATAAATTATCTCAACGACTTGTTTCATAAATCAACTTTTATTACATGACGCCGTTTGTCAGCGAAAAAAGAGCGCGGTGGCACCCGAAAAAAAACCCTGGTAGTTTGCTAGAAAAAGACCGAATGTTGGCCGGAATGCCGGAAGTGGAAGTGCGAGCAAGTCATAAAAAAGTACCTCATTTTCTGGCAATCGAAAGCTATGTGGGAGAGAGTGGTCGTGCCAAGGATCTCTTCCGGTCGGTTGCTAACTTCCAGTAGTAGGTAGTTACTCATTCGGAAGGTGCTTCTGGATTTTTTATGAACTGTTTGGTAACTTGGCAACTTAACCATTATGAGACGTGTTAGAGCGAGCTAACAAGTTCAACAAGTACCTTTCCGGATATTTTTTCGGATACAATTCTGATTGCGCTTATGGTGAGCGGCTAAAGTAAATCTAAATCCAAAAATAAGTTAACTCGTAGCAAAAGAAAGATTTCTACAACTTTACATAAATAAAACAGCCGATTTCGCTCGATGACCCAGTTAATTGAAGTATAGGCAAAAATCAGTGCCTCATATCCGCACTTTCTTGTCACTTTCTCGAACCCAGTGAACCGGTACAGCCAGTCAATTTAATTAAACCGATATCCCTGCAAAACTGACGGAATTCGTTTCCATTGCAAATGTGTGAGCCTACGCAAATTTCTTGCGTCATCAATAATTTTAACCAAGTCGCACGACGATAGCCGTCGTCGTTGAAAATCGGCTTAGCTCAGCAACAAGGTAATACTGGGTTTGGTTTGGTTTGCTTTGCTTATGGAAACAACGACGATGACGGCCTGATTCTCCTGCCTGATTTTAATGCCGGTTTCGGGGTTTTCTGCCCTGTCAGCGACGGAAAGTAGTTGATTTTAAAGCAACCGACGCCCTGGCTATGCGTTGGCTTAAATTTTTCGAACTGGCCATTTTTTTCTAAAAAAAAAAACAAATCAAATGAGCAGTTTGACGGCTGTAATAGTTAACATACCAGTATTTACCCTTACAACACCAATAAAAATAGAAATATCTCAGAAGTCAGCGAATGTTTAAATAGTAATTTTTATGAATTCACAAACAATATTCTTAAAATTGAAAGAAGTCAACTCGGTTTTTTTTATTTAGACATTTTAATGTTTCCAAAAGATATTGAAGAATGCAAAAAAATGCAAGAATCAGATTTATTCATGAAAAAATCAATTTTCAAAAATTCTTGAAATTTCTGTTATTTAAATGTTAATTTACATTATACACCCAGTATTCAGCCTCTATGCCAATCACGTGTAATCAATTACATAGCATAATTGGCAAATGAAAATAACGCGACCGGTGCTGATTCGATTTGCATCCGCTGGCATTAACCTTCACTGAATTATTAGTTTTTAACGAGGAAATCGAGATTGAATGGTACTTTTTGATGGTAAATATTTTATGATACCGGTGGTATCTTTAGACAATTTTTAAAGCGTTTTACGATTAATAATGAAAAAGTTTTTAAATTTTTTAATAAAATTTTATTTTAAAAGCTGATAAAATCAATGCGATTTGATATGCTATTGGATGATTTCAATTGAAAATTGATGAAGTTATATGCATTCTGCACCCGGTTTAATTTCAACGATGACAATAAATCTTGATTTTCTCGTTAAAAGCTCTGAACACCTGCTTCAGAACCAAGCTTCAAGAAGCGGTATTTTGTTAATGACATAAAACTTAGAAATTGCGAAGGAAAGATCGTAGCGACTAAAGAAAATGCTGTGAACTTCATATTTATATAAGTTCAAAACTAACAAAAGTGAAATATAACAAACGAATTTCTGTATGTTTTAAACTTAAATCTTTAAAAGCACTGAACAGAGATAAAGCTCATACGTTTTCAGTAAAGTTTCATATTTTGATGATATCTACAACTATGTGGAACAAATTTTGTCTCTATCTCCTCAAACATTTAAGTAAGTGATTTTATTTTTAAAAATTGTAGGCTGTGGTTTTTTTAATACTTTAACATTTTGGGGAATTCAACAGTCCAAGAAGGTCTCAAAATTAAGGAAAAATAAACCTTGAAATTGCGATAATGTCGGAAAGTAAGGCTGAAGCGACTTAAGATCAAGTGCAAAATGTGCTTCATGAGTATTTCAATGGGCTTGTGATATGGCTCAGTTGGCAAGTCTGTTGTCTCCTGAGCTGATGTCCGCGAGTTCGAGCCCAAGAGTAAACATCGAACACAGTTGTACCGGATAAGTTTTTCAATAACGATCCGCCAACTGTAACGTTGATAAAGTCGCGAATGCCATAAAGATGGTAAAACAACTATAATCGAAACAAAAAAAAAAAGAGTATTTCGATAAATATTGTGAACATCATATTCATGTAAGTTCAACAGTTAAATTTAAAACTTTATAACTCTATACTCAATAGAGATAAAGCTGTTATTATTTCACCAAAGTTTCATATTTTGATGATATCTACAACTCTGTGGAAAAAATTTTGTCTCTATCTTCACAAATATTATAGTTAGTGTTTTTATTTTTATCGTAGTAAGCTGTGACTTATTTTTAATACTTTTACGTTATGGGTATTTACTCATTTCACCCTAGAAGTTCGCAAAATTGAGGAGAAATAAAACATAGAAATTGCGATAACTTCGGAAAGAACGGTTGTAGCGACTTATTAAGATCAAATGCAAAATGTGCATAATGAGTGTCTCACTTAATTTTGTGAACATCATATTTATGTAAGTTCAAAGCGAATAAAAGCTAAGCATAAAAAACAAATTCCTCCTCCTCAGTGTTCGGCACAAAAGCGCTAATCCGCTATTCGCTAGTTAGTCCGCTAACTTTTTGTTAGCGGATTAATTTTGCCGCTAAGTTTGCATTGATTTAGCGAATTGAAAAAATCCGCTATTTTATGGTTCCGCTAATTGAAGATCGCTAACTCCCATGTATTTGTATCAATCTCTCGAATTTTAAGTGATAGAATAAACTTTTTTTCATTAATCAAGTCAAAGTGACATTGTGCATCATTCTGATTGCTTAATTGGATTCATTGGAGGAATGCGCACTGGAGTTAGAGAAAAGTTGTATTTAATGTCAATTTTCTCTCTTTAAGCACTTTTTGTTTTAGCAAATTTTACAGTAGAAGATAACAATCAAAGATGTTAAACAATATAAAACTATTTTCAACATCTCTTCATCAGCATTTGTTTTCAAGTGGTTGAGCTATTTTCTTTTCACGTTACAGTTTTTTAGAGATTTTACAGATCAGTTCATATAAAAATAAGATAAAATCACTATTGTAACCTTCGTTTTAAGTTCAAATAGAGATTGTATAAATGTTCACGTTTGACAATGCTCCTGCAAATTTGAAAAAGGGGAAAACAGGTTAAAGATTTTAAATGAGGAATATGTAAAATAATGCCAAAACAAAAAAAAATGAATTGCACAAAAGATTATTTGCAACAAAATTGCATACTATTTACTTTGTACAAAACCGACAAATCGAGTAAATTTTTAACCAAAATTTAAATTAAAAAAAGAGAGAGAGATGTAGCTCGCATATTCCACATTCTGTTCTCTTGCTCTTTCTTTAATTGTTTTATTTAATTTATAGGCTACAGAGACTCGTTAAAACTCCTTAAATCTTTGACAGTTTTGATTTAGCTCATATAATCTTATGAAAAACCGATCAATTTATCTAATTTTAAATTAAATACTTGAAACTTCATTAATTCCCCCTTGGGGATTTGAACAAATCGAAAGGGGGAAGTGCGTGACTAAAGAAAAATTTCATATTTGTTCCGGCCTTAATATTGGTAAACAGTTGTCGATTAGCGATTAGCGCTTTAAGCTTGAAGCGATAACTTTTTTGGCACATTTAGCGTATTTAAATAGCGATCGCTAAATTCAATATATATTGTATTGAGTTGGATTATCATGTTCAAAATAAGAAATGAAAAAAAAATCCCTCCATATTTCCTAGTTCCTAGTTGTTATTCAAACTGTTAATCGAAACTGCAACTGAAATTTTTATAACTTGTTTTTGAAAACTGTAGAAATAGAAAATATACAAAAATAACAAAAACTGCATAATTTGAACCATTTGATTTATTTTTGTAAGTTGTAAATGTCCACACCGAGGCAGCTTGAGGAAAAATGAGTCACACTTGAACAATTTTTTTGCAGATTTTTAATTGATACTTAGTTAATCAATCCAAATGAGACCATTGAATTTTTCAAGGAATGATAAATATATTCTATAAAAAAAGTCTTTTGCTTTTTTATTTTGAAAAATCTTAGGAGATTCGCTGAAAATGCAGTTTGTATTTTAAATACTTTTATCGCTTTTACTTAAGCGGCATTTTCACGATACCACAATTCGTAGTTCAATTTTCCATTTAACTTTTCATTTGGAACTATCACAAAACAAGCAAGCGAGACTTGTCAATGAAAAATTCTAGGACGGAGATTTGCTTTTCGTCTGTTTCAAAACACTTATTTTATTTTTTGATAAAATATTTAGACTACTTCAAGACGATTTTTTTCGCATGTTTTTGAACATCAATTTTCATCTTATCTTGTCCCTGAAAACTTACACAGTTAGGTTCATTTCTCTACAAAAAAGATTCGCCTACTGAATGTTTGAGTCAAGGCCCTTCCCCGGGTCGCAGTTTAAAAATTAAAAATAACTTTTCTGAAAATTTATTTATTTTTTATTCATGCTATCAAAAATTAAAATTTGATAGTTTCTTCAGCTTATAAAAGCCATCTTAAGATAATATTGAACAATTTTTGTTGTTATTTCAAATGTTTTTTTTATTATTCAAATATATGTTCACTAATTGAAAACCGATTATTCTTCCAAAGTCCCTACCTTAGAAAATTATTCATCATTGTTCTAATATTATGCATGTTTTTTCATCAAGCGAGTCACATTTTATTTCTACCATGGTTTACAGAGAAAAATAAAATCAATGATTAAACCAAACAGAACGAAAAACTTACCGACATTAAATTTATTTGATTTTTTTTTTAAACCGAATTGAATTTATTGTAAAAAAAATGTTGTTATGTTTGTGATAATTTTTTTTTATTAAAATTTCTTTCTCCGGCGTTTTGTATATCCATATCCATACTCTGGGAGAAAACTTTATTTTACGACAATAAACTTCGCTACTTTTTGCACCGTTCAAAAGCTTAGACTTTCCCCTCACATGTAAGCAAAAATTTGAAACAATCCATCGGGGGATCTAGACCATTTTATTTTTTTGAATAATATTCAACCTGTTTTATGGTTTTTTCAAAGGCAAAATCATACTAAACACTGTTAAAACACTGGTCTTACCTTTAGCTTTATTCCAACTCCATATGGCAATAACATGATAAAATAGTAAAATTTTCTGGCTACAATTTTTCCAAGACATTGAAGCGATTTAAAGTCAGAGAAAAAAGTTGTATTGTCACAAACCGAGTGATTATTATTTCATTTGAAAAATCTCATAATTCTTCGGATCGCTGATTGCACCAAGACCAGAAAAAGTAACCTGACAACTTAGTTATTGATCGGAGGTAGTGAAAATTTTCAGAATGGTTTATTTCCATTTAAAAAAAATCAATCTTTTACATAAATTTTAACAGAACTCACAGAAGTAAAGAGCATTTTTGAGATTTTAAAACGAAAAAAGATTGCTCCTGCTTTACTTGAAAATTTTGTTACTTATTTTATAATTCGCGCAAAGTGACATCTTGAATATTCGCTGAATTTAGGCAAAAACCTAAATGTTGAAAAATTATTTAAAGCATTTTAAGCCACTGCACTGCAATAAATTTTGTTTATGACATGAAGATATTTTTTGTTTTCATAGAAATAAGAATGTGACATTCCATGGGAGAGCAAAATATGCAAAAAACCACAGACAAATGTTTGCAGTGTTTCATATAGAATATTACCAGATAAAACCTGTGTTTTAATTTGAACAAATTAAAAAGTTTAAAAAATTCAAAATTCACAAAAAAGCTAATGAAAACAACTTAAAAGGAGTTATTCAAATATTATTAAATAATTTCATTAAACCAAAACATTCACTAAAACAGTTTTCCTTTATATCGAAAAAATATTAATGAATGATATTAAGTTCAGTTCGTGTACATTGTACATTGGACAAAAATTACCAATCTTGTATTTTCGCTAAAAAAGTGAGTAAACTCAAATTCGACCACATTTTTTCATACTCGAATGCCTCCAAAAATGCTAGCTTATGAACAAAAAGTATATTTTTTTTTGGTTTTACATGTGACAAATGTCACTTTACTATACTTTTGGTATGCGTAACGAAAGTTGAAAAATCGATGAAAAGTGAAAAGTATGAAAACCTTCAAAAACCATCAAAAAGAATGAAAGATTTTCAATAAAGATATTTCGTTTTGATATCCAGGTGAATTTTTTAAAATATGAGCTTAAATGAAAGTCCTCATACTAAATATACCATCTGAACCGGATCATGGATCTGCGGACTGAGATATTATTGAAACAATCCCCAAACTTTTCCTTATCACCATTGAAGTGGAAGCCAAAAATTATGAAAAAAAAATCCAAAAAAATATATTTATGATAAGAGTTGATGCTGTTTTTTCCTAACATTTGTTAATTCGCGAACAGAGTATCGGAACGATAACATCAAAAAATGCGATAACAATTTCCTTTGCTGTAGCAATTATTCATAAGCAATTACTCATAACGGCATGAAACAAAAGTATTTTTAACATCTTATCTTTGATTAGTAAGCAAAAAATTTTAGCGTTCAATGACAAGAACGCAAACTTTTTAAGTACAATAGCTGGTTAAAGGTGCTTTGCTCCACCTTCCAAAATTTTTTCAATTTTTTCTCGATTATTAAGATTAAAAATCTTGATAACCGTAAAACGGGGTAGCATTGATCACCGGGGTAACTTTGATCAACATGAATTTATTCTACATAATCATCAATAACTTAGTCTAAAGTTAAAAAGTGGTTAAAATATCACAAAACTTTTTTCAACGTTTGATAACATATAAGTTGAGTTTCAAATAGGAGAAAACTTGGTTTGTTTTTGAAAATTTCAAATATATGTAAGTGAAAATGTAATTTCATAAGGCTCGAAAATAAACATCCTTCCTGATGAAATTAAAGCGTTTAGAAGCAGCAGATTGATGTATGTGAGAATAAATTTTTCTTTCTTAGTGAATTTACAGTTTTCGTGTAGTTTTTTAAGTATTTTGAGGTTGATTTTTGATATTTAAAAATTGGGACATTTTTTAAGAGTAAGCCAGTTTGGGACAAAAGGCTAGAAGGAAAAAATTAAAGTGGAATAGTTCGAGAGCCTATGGAATTGAATGTAGGCGAAACTTCATTTTTTTATGCTGTTAAAATTTTATAAGTAGAGGAGAATGAGGATACTTGATCCCTTGGGATACTTGATTCCTTAACTATATCTCGGAACTGGAATGTCTTACAAAGATCAAATGTTCTAGAAAAATGTGCCAAATGGAGCAAAATAACAATGCTTAAGATCAAAAAATTTTAAACAAAATTATTGTTAGAGTTATTGAACTTTGTTTGAAAAATTTCACAAAATGTGACTTAAAGATCTTTTTTCATCACTTTAAAATGTTCCTTATATGGAAAGATTATAACAAAAATATTTATTCCAATACATCAATCGTTCGAGTGTAATATGAATTTCGTAAAACCATGTTTTAAAAGCAATGGACAATTCTTAACTTTTTTTCTTTAAAGTTTTTCTAAAATTTTGATAGTGGGTACAATTGATCCCTGGAGCTCAAAACACTATATTCTTCTTCTGAATGTATCGCGATCATTGTTGATTACGAGATTACTATGAATTATCCAATAACTTTCAATTGCCTGAAAAAAGGCTAAAATAATTAATTTTATCTTAGTTATAGAAAAAAAGCGCCTTAAAGTATGCAATGTTTTTAAGGTTGAGACGAAGTTTTAGAATTTTCATCTTCTGGCAGTTATAAATTGTGAAATGAGAACAATCATGACCAAAATAGTCAATTGACATTCTATCCTGAGGTTTTGTTCGATTTTTTTTCCAAGGATGAGTGCTTCCCAAATAAAGGATCAAGTCTCCTTCAATAGAGGATCAAGTCTCCCTTAACTTCAAAATTATCACAACTTTTTTATCCCCACGAAAATGCTTCTAGTTCATCTACGGGTTACAGTATCGTTCTTATTTTTGGAGCATAAAAGCATGAAGTTACACGCTGTCCGAAAATGTAAAAAGGTGCCAATTGATAAATTTCTTCAAAGTGTTATGATGAAAATAAAAAAAAGGTATCAAGTATCCCCACTCTCCCCTAATGTTAAAAATTAAGCGCCTTAATGTAGGCAGTATCATTGTCCAGCTTTCGATCTTAATTGTTGTTCGGCCTCAACGTATTAACGACCGCGATGTTGTATTATTTTTTGGACTGCGAAGAAATCTAAATCAAGAAACACCAAAATTCAGTATTGTATATTCTAGAATTCGCTGGACCAAAACTGACAAGCTTTGTATCTTTGAGCCACCGAAAGTATTGTGTTCAATTTGTAGAGTTTCATGATTTATTTTATATCATTTGAGTTTGTTCCGAACTGTCTTAGCTATTGATGAACAAGCATTTAAAAATATTTTGCAGGTGTTTTGTATCATTTATGATCACGAAAACTCGTTAAAACCGTCAAAATAAAGACTGATCAATGGTACCCAAAAGGATCAAATTCTAAACAAAGACGAAATCGATTTTAAAATCAAATTTAAAGTAGTCAAATATATTTCTGCAACCATGTTTTACGTTTTTTGAAGTCCAGTACTGGTTTTAAAAAATTGAAACATGCCACAATTCCCTATTACCAGAAAAATAATTGAAAATAGAAAAAAGTTATCAATCTTACCCTGGATTACGGTAAAACTAAATAAACTCTTTTCCCGGTTAAACTGTTTTGATTCTTTATCAATTTTAACAAAATTAATAGTTTTGGAAATCTTGTATCGTTACTCAAATATGAAGTTTAGTCAGTTTTAAGGGGGGGTAAGGTCTAACGGGTTAAAAAAACACCATTTTCACGATTTTTTTTTTTCTAGAGCTAACGTTCAAACAAATGTATTCAAATTTTTGGCATTATACAAAGCATTGTTAAAAGAACATTTAATAATTTTTTCGTAGAAAAAAATTTAAAAATGAGCCGGTGACGGAGCACTTTCGAGGATGCCTTTTAGAAAACAGGATTTGCGGTGGACACTGTATCTCAGCACAGAATCATCTGAAGTCAAAAAATCAGAGCAAAATATTTTTAATGAATGTTTTTCTGAACCCCTACCTAACTTAAAAATTTTTTTATGAAATTTTTGTGGCTGTTTGAAGTAAAAACTACGATTTTTTACGAAAAAATTCGCCATTTTTTATCTGTAAAATCTCCCCAAAGTAAAAAAAAAAGAAAAACGTTGGGGTCTGGTATTTTAAATGTACAAAATATGTTCCAAAGAATCGGATAAGTAGTTTTCAAATGACGATGTCCACGGACTTTAAAAATGTGCTTTCAAGAAAAACACGGTTGAAGTTTCTGTTCGTGCTTTCTTGCAGTATTAGATAGGAGGAGGTAAAGGCCTATAATTTCTACAATTTTGCTTAAATTGACTTGAAAATTTTACACAACATTCTAGAAATGTTTTACAATAAGATAATAATAAAAATAAAAAATTTTTTTTTGAAAATGTTAGACCGTACCCCCCCCCCCCCCCCTTAAGAAACAATTAATTATTTTGATGTTTTCAAAACCAAATTTGAATTTTAAATAAGTGAGTTCTAGACAGCAAAGAGATTGGACCTACGGCTTAGAAGTTAGATTTTTTTTACCTAAATTTAAGGAGGATTAATAAATAATAGCATGACATTTTCTTTTAGAGCTCATTTTACTGTTAAACTTCTTGAAAGACACCTAGAAAATGCAAAACAAAAAAGTTGTAAGTAACGATCAAGTTTTTCACATTTTTGACCACTATGGTGTGTCTGAATCGTAATTTCTAAAAATTAAAAAATTGATGCGATTAATAAAATATGCATGGACAGATAAAACTACAAAGCTACAGATGAAAATTCTAAATTCAATAAATAATTTATTATTTAAAATTGAAAGCTTTATGCTCAAGTTAAACTTATTCTTTTTTGCTTAAACTCTCATTTTTTTTTTTTATTGGTTGTCAACCTGTTTCCTCGCTTCATCTTTGTCCGATATTTGATTGAAAATTGAAAATTAAAAATAAGAATTTTAATTCAATATTTTTTATCGGACCCTGTAAAAAATCTGAAATGGAAAATCAGTTCATCTCACATTTTTTCCTGTGCTTGGGTCTCCCATTCATTCATAAAAGCGAACGGCGCTGTGCTCCTGTCGAGAAAGTCCGCCCTGGACAATAACGAAAACTAAACAGAAGAGGAATTAAATTATTAAATGCATTATCAGACTGGAAGCGCTCAAAGGGAGAGTGGTTAAGCAAAAGTCGAAAAAAAATGCGTCTGACTTTCATTCAACGAGCAATATGTACTTCTAGGCAGGGCCGTAGGAAGAACCGACTCATGGGGGGGGTTTTGGTGACTGACTTTTATTTATGAGTTTTGCTCAACAAGGCACAAATAGAAAAATTAGAATTGACCTATATGATTTTTTTTAAGATACTTTAACATATCGTTATTTTAGAAAACTGGTCCTATACCTAGAAGGCGAGCCAATTTTTTTTAAATGAATCTTATCGATAGTTAAAATCTTTGAATTTATTTAAGGGTGTGGTGGATCAAACTTATTTGATTTGAGCATAAAATAAGTTTTTTTAGGAGAACCTTCAATTTCGTTTGATAAAACTTATTCCATACTCGAATCAATCAAGCCCAATCTTTCCAACTCTTTTGCAAATTGAAAGATTTCAGCCATGGATGAAAATAAATCAAATTTTCAAAAATAAAAGTAAAAGATAAAAATATTTCGGATCAAATTTGCTTGAAGTAAACTTGACCAAATATATGATTTTGGTTTGAAACGAGGCTTTACAAAAAACAGAAATATTTATAACAATAACAATTGTTATTTGATGAGAACACAAATCAGAAAATGACCTTAATTTAAACCAAGCAGCGCAAATTGTAAGAAATTATAAGAAATTGAATGATGATCATTGAAATAAATAAAAAAATAACTAAATGTTAAGCAATAAACCGAGAATTTATAGAATTTTGTGCAGATTTTTTAGGTGAAGATCTAGTTCTTTGGATGATTTTTTAAAATAAAAATAGGGTTTTTTTTCCTAAAACAAAACTTAGAAAATTTTACTTTATTTTAATGATTTTTAAGCTAAATTAATGTGCATATTAATTTTGAATAAAAAATTTAAATCTGAAAATTGAATTGACGAACAAATTTTAAAGGTCATGATCTCTTGAATTCCTCAACAATTTTTTTGATGATTTTATAACTCATTTACAAGTTAATTTATTTTTTATTTTGAATTTAATTTGAATTCTGAATCTAGATTTTTCACCTGAATTTAAAAATGTCATGTTTTCGAATTTCTATGCAATTTCTTAAATGCACAAAACAAAATCCGGGTCTTAATTCCAGATCAGCATTTCAAATATGAAATTCAAATGATGAATCTAAATTTTTTATTTTGGATTGCTATTTTGAAGGTATAAAAGTTTGAATTTTGTGTAACCCGAGGTTTCACTAATCTGATTACCTCAGATAAGCGGGGTTCTACTACATTTATTTTGAACCAAGAACAGAGAACTGGTAACTGCTTTTGTTTATTTTCCATTTTATTAGAATCAAGAAAAATGAAAAAAAAACTTTTTTTACCTGTCAGTACAACCATTAAACTGTGGGAAGATCATACAATTGGTTAAAGAGCTTGGAGTTTTAATATTAAACAAATATTTTTTTCTTTTCATTTTCGGGAACCTATTACAAAAATATTGAATATGCATGAAAACTTGATTCAAATTTAATATGAAATTCAAAAACAAATTTGAACCAGGAGTTCAAAGCAGTCTTTCGTTTACTATTTCTTATGATTATTCCAACTGAAAATCAAGAATCCTGAACTGAACACGTAAGTAGAAATTCGATTATGGTTTTGAGAATATGCAACCAGAACCTTCTAAATGGGTTCAATTTAATTTAAAATTTAATATTCAGACTTTAATTTCTATGAACAAGTGAGAAAATTTTGAAAAACTGTAGCAGAATTTTGAACTTGGGATGGATTTTTGAGGTTTTGGGATTAGTTGTAAGTCTAGATTGTTACTTTTACACTATTATCAAAATTTGAATATGAATTTAAAATTTTGGATGTAGAGTAGAATACCTCGCTTGCTTTTCTGGACCCTCATGGGGGGGGTTTAACCCCCAAAACCCCCCCCGTTCCTACGGCCATGCTTCTAGGTATTGTTGTGTATTGATGGTCCTCGTCGTTTTTTTTTCATGCTTCCTCCCACAATTTTGGAACTTTAAACTGTGGATCAAACAACGTATTGATGAACATAACAAAAAAAATCCTTAATGGGACCGGCCGCTTAATTGAAGGGAATGTCAGAGTGCGGCACATGTCAATCACAAAGAATTACGTTCAATTTTGTTCCGATGATTTAGCGGCTGACCGGCTGGTATGAAACTTGACAAACGGCCAGAAATTTTTATTGATTGACTTGGTTCTTGGAAGTTTGTTGCAGGAATGTCCTCATACATAGTTAAAACTTTTGTTTATGGTTGACTAGTTTATACAAACTAATAAATTTTAGAACACTTTCACGAAACACTTTTTCTAAATTTTCAAACAATTATTTCTTTCCATGTCAATCAGGCAGAAATGATTTCAAAAAAAAATTGTACAAATCAATCACTGAAAGAAACAAGCAATACCGTTTGTCAATTAACTAAGGAATCGCTCTGGTGTCTTTTCCTCTAACTGGTCCTTACAAATTAATCCCCCATTTAGGGGAGCAAATTTCTGTTATTAAATCTAATTAGTCTCAGTACCCTCTTAATTAACACCAAAACCAAGAAGCATCCTCGACCTTGTTCAGTAGCATGCTCCAGTAACGGGCAAACAACTTAGGCAACCCACTTCGCGACTGACCTTTCCCTGCGTTCCATCAATGACACGTATTCTAAAGGAATGAATGAATGGAAGCTCCCGATCATTGGATGCGAACTCTTCAGTTCTTCCCAAATGTACAAAACAAAAGAAGCACTTCAGCAACAACCTCACCAGAAGGAAAAACCTTCTGCTCGAGAAAAGTGCCTTTTAGCGGCTTGTTTATTCAAAACAAAAACAATACCAGAAGAAAACAACCCGAACGCCATCGATGGGAAAAACCGGGAGCCAAAAGCGATTGCCTTTGTTTCCGAATTCAAGTGAGGCAGCTTTACTTCCAAAGAAAAGGGCAAACTCCTGCTGCTTTTCCCCTTTTTAGGGTATCGAAAGAAGAAGAAAAAACTGCGGGAAAAGAAACCCTCTCGAAGCGGAAAATTTGGAAGACCCGTTTTGCTTCCTATTTTTCTTCCAAGCAACCAACCGGAAGTGCTGAGGACTGCATGGGAAATCGAACAAGTTATCTCGCATTCCCCCTTTTTTTCTTTCTCTCTCGAACTCGATCTCAATCTCTATCTGTCTTTCTTGAAGTCACATGCAGCTCAAGTCAATACTTGGGTTTTTTTTTCTCTATTGGTTTTACTTTTTCAAAGAAAAAAGTCTCGATTTCTTATTTCAACAGATTTCATCCGATAGCGGGTCAACGGAAATGGTGATTTTTTTTTTGGTCTCTCTGGCTTGGAGCACCAAAGATGCTTTCCTCGCCGTTGGTGTTCAGGGTTCGGATGTTTTTGTTTTCCAAACGGGAGATTTGCTTAACTTTTTCGTAACTTTTTAGATTTGAAGATTCGTGATGGGCTTATAGTAAACTGAATTTTGAAAGTTACTTTAACGTTCTCAACCTTTAATATCGTGAAGATTTACGTTTGCCGTACCTGTATTTGTTTTTCAAGTTCTTTTCGGTCATTTCTACTTCAAGAAATCGTACATAAATGAGCTTGATAGGTGAACAATTGTAGGTATTCAAAAATCCGTTTGTGAACCAACTTTGGATTCCTGATTGAAGGGTTATTATTTAAGAAAAAGCAATATATTTGAAAATCACCAACTAGTTGCTTAAAACATTTCCTAGAAAAAATAAAACCCAATATTATTAAATAATTAAATTTGTTGAACCCCTAGATTTGATCAAAAGAGCTCCAAACTTGCAAAGTTCTTACTCGGAAGCTAACCAAATTTGTCAGTTTAACCCAGACTTACCCGGATATTTCATACTAAATTGCATGATTTCTATAAGAAATCTTTGAATTTGCCCGGATTAATTAACTTTACTAGTAAAATGATACTGAATGATAAATTCAGTTTTGGTGCTAAGATCAGGGATTAAACCCAAATCTCAAAATTCAGAATCATAATTTAAATTTCTAATTCAGAATTCAACAGTTCGAAAAATGTGTAAGAAGAATTCTTCTGATTAACCTTCAATCACCAATTAATTTATAAAAACTCACTTATTTTACCGGAATCTTGAATTTGAAACTGCCTCGAAGAATGAGATTAGCAATTCAGAAAGTCTCTTAAAATTTGTTCAAGTATCGTTCATCGTTACACTCATAAAAAAACTATTAATCATATAAAAACAAGAAATTAAAATTAAGTAAGATTAGAAATCTAGAACTCTTTGTTGCAAATTTGCAACAGTAAAACAATGCTTTTATTATAATTTTCCAGTGATAGTGTTCAATTTAAAGTTGCCAGAACTTTTTCAGCATGTTTCCGGGCCGGCCAAATGCCGGCAATTTTTTATAAGTCTGGCAAAATCTCGGCATTGATTTCGAAATTGACGACCATAAATCCGGGCAATATCCGAGCAAATTTTGTCAAACATCAGTGTTTAGGCACCGGAACACTTTCGGAACTAGATTAAGAACTCGCGGTTAGGTTTTACTTAACTTAAAAAACGACACCTTTATTTTCGGTTTGATTAGCGGTTGGTTGTATTGCGCGATCTTAACACGGCGGATGATTGATTTGGACTGTACCTCAAACTGTGCTGTGTATAAAGTGGCGAATCTTAGCACAGCGGATGTGGACTGTATATCCATAGGTCGCTGGTTCATATCCGGCTCGAAGGACCTTGAAGTTAAGTGAAAACTAACCGCCGCGTTCTAATTAAGTGTCCGAAAGTGTTCCGGTACCAAAACAATCAGAAAAAACTCAACCAAAATCAAGGAAAAAAATTGTAAATAATTTTTTTTTTTTCATCAAAACTCATCAACATTTTTTTTAATTGCATTTTGTGCTTCCA
The DNA here is from genome assembly GCF_029784155.1 of Uranotaenia lowii. NCBI lineage: Eukaryota > Metazoa > Arthropoda > Insecta > Diptera > Culicidae > Uranotaenia > Uranotaenia lowii. Next base: position 259,061,131 of record NC_073693.1, read on the forward strand.
AAAAACCTAACATCAAGGCCGGATTAAAGGGGGGGGGGGGGCAAAAGGGGCAATTGCCTCGGGCCACCCGGCTTAGGGGAGCCCCCCGACGGAAAAAAAGATTTAACATTACTGAAATCATACTACCACAAATCCATGAAAAGAAATCAAAACTAGAAAATCTGAATGAAAACTTGAAATATAAAAACTGAAGAGCCCCCGTGAAATAATATCTAGCATATTTTTTGTCTTAACACGTTCGTCGCCACGCTCATTTTGGTAGTTTTACTAGCCGGGCCCAAAGAAATTTTCAGAGAGAGAAATCTAAAAGGGAGAACTCCCATATTTGAAACGTGTGGCGAAGCTGAGCGGTAAACTCGAGTAAGAGAGCGTAACACGCTTTTTTATGTGACGGGCCGCCCCCCCCCCCCCCAGGAAACACACCCGTCACCCGAATATGGGTGCCGTGGCGACGAACGTGTTAAGTAAGCAGTGAAGGAGCTCTCCAACATTTTACGAGCTGAGAATATCAAATCTTCTGGACAAAACCTAATTTGAAAAAAAAAATTGAGAAGAATATGAGGCGAAACACCTCAAATTTTCATTTTTTTTTCGAAACATATCAGTTACGATATTCTGTACAGAACAGGTAAAATCCTCATTTTCATTACCGTAATCCGGGGTAATATTGATCACTTTTTTCAATATTTTTCGGTTATTTTTCCTGTTAAGGAGAATGTGGCATGTTTCATATTTTTAAAACCAGTAGGGGAAAGGTTTCCTAAATGGGCCTATCGGGTTAAATGACCCTACGGCTGTTTGATGAAATGGCTGACTAGACAGCTTATCTGACCAATGCATTTTGAGGGTGAAACGCTTAGAACATAAGGCAAAAAAGAATTTTATGAACTTACAAAGTCAAAAAAATTTAAAAAATCATACAAGGTTTTGATACATTTTAATGTAATATTTCGACTTTTAAAAATTATACGTAAAGAAGCTTAAAACAAAAACTAACATGGTTTTTGTTTCTTACTCAAGTGAACTTATGAAATTAAACATATTTCAGCTTTTGTGGTGGTTTAGTAATGATTATATAGTGGAATAAAAGAGTGTTTTTGTATGCCCCCATCATGTTTGTAAAATGCCTCCATCCTAAAATAACAGGTTAAATAGAATTAATAAATGATTTTTATCATTGAATCTTCAAATCTAAGCTCTGAATAACATCTTAAGAGAAAATCGATGATCCAAAAACAAATTTTATAAAGTTTTTCTCATGGATGAACTGGCTCCTTAGTATGGCAACACTAACTTTTGTTTTATTCCATAAAATTATAATATACATAGATTTTTATCAAACTTCAGCTTTATCGTACGGAAATTATTACTTTCTAGCAGTTTCAATGAAATTATACGGAAATATTGCCCAAAAAATTGAAATTTTGTTCAAAACATAAATAGGCGCATTTAGCCCGCACGGTTAGAAGTTCGGCATTTTAGACAACACTTAGAATAAAATCGTTTTCTTGGAAACGGAAGAAAATTTCAACATAAAAATTACTCCAATGTATAGAGAACAGATGCCTGCACACGTGTATATAGTTTTTGGACACATATTCGATGTGATATTTGATTAAATCAGTGTTCTGCTTAATAGGCACATATAACCCGCTCCTCCCCTACTGGACTCCTATGAACGTAAAACTTGGGGTCAGAAATTTATTGGGCTACTTTAAATTTGATTTAAAAATCGATTTTGTCGTTGTTTAGGAATTGATGCTTTGGGGTTACATTGATTAGTCTCCATTTTGACGTTTTTAACGATTTTTCTTGATCATAAAGGATACAAAACACCTTCATAATTGTTTACAAATTCTAATTTATCAATTTTACCTTGCATTTAAAATTTTTCTTTTAAAAATATTTCTAATCGAAAAAAACAATGATGCTGCATACATCTAGGGGCCCTCTCACAATTTCCATTTTCATTTTTTCTTCAAAGTTTATCATTTGATAGGATTCCTATCCATTTGTCCAACAAGGGCTTACTCTTGTAAAATGTCCTTACATTTTTAATATCAAAAATTTATCTTTGAATGACTAAAAAAATAGCACTATAACTGTACATATACAATGAATAAAAGTTGTTCTTCACATCCAACCACCCGTTTGCTTCTAAATACTTTTTGGTATCATCAGGAGAACTATTTGTTGGCGAGCCATGGGAAAAATAGATCTTTTTAGATATTTAAATTACATTTTTACTATCAGAAAACAAATTCAATACAAACAAAATTTTGTCCATTTGATACTCAAATAATAGGCTTTCAAACGTTGAAAACAGTTTTTAAAAATTCAAACTATAGACTGAGTTATTGATGATAATGTAGAAAATTTTATTGATGGTCAAAGTTACCCCGTTTTACGATACATTCAAACGTCTTGCACAACAATAATATTTGTTGTTACGTTAAGTTTCCAAGTTATGGTTTCCTGCACTTAAATAGCAACTAATTTTGCTTTATGATAAACATTTCAGGATTTTACCCGGGCAGTATCCGGGTTAATACAGCGTATTATAATAACTTTTCACCTTTTAATAATTATTATTGAAATTTTCATTGGTTTATAAATTCTAAACCCTTTTCCCTCCCTATTTTTGAAAGTGAAATCTTAAAAAAAAAAACTCTAGTTGCTTAAATTAGACCAATCCACAGTACAGGGTTTCTTTATTGAATTTCTATCAAAATTTCTGTCTTAGACTTGAAATTTGTATTGGAACATTTTCAACTGATTTAACCAAAATTTTATCATCTACTGAAGTACATAAATATCTTGATTTCAGCATATCATTTTCCAAATGATCATTCTCAAATTATCATAAAAAGGATCTGATAGTTGAGTTGCTAGTATCATAGAGTGATTCTCATAATATGAATATTTCCATGTTCATTTACTGATGTTCATCTTTTTTTTAGAATTTTGAGAACTCAGGATCTTTGTTAGAGCTACTAAACTCATGAGGATTCCTTATCTGACTTTATAAATGATAGCTGATTCTGTGTTTAAAACATTTAAACTCTATTCTAATTTTTTTTTTCAATCGATCATTTTTGAATGAAACTTTTGTCACATTCAGAACAACAATTTGATAACAATTTTTTTTATCTGATTAGAATCATATTCATAAACATCTCATGAAAACGATTTTTTTTTGTGTTTCAAAAATATAAAATTGAAATTCACATTTGGTGCACTTTTTGCCTTTGCTCTGATTTTTTTTTTGAAATTTATTTCTTATTTTGTTTCACAAAACTTGGTTTGAAATTATGATTTTGATTTGACACACTGAATTGTGGTTCTGACTGTGATCTGATTTGAAGTTTTGAATTCTTAAACTGTTATATCTGTATCTCTATGATTTTTTTTTTTGAGTTTTGTATTCTATGTTTCAAATCTTCATGATATATCCCAATTGTCTTTAGGAAAATATATTTCGATGAAGCACAAACTAAACAATCAATGCTGAAATTAAAATCATTTATAATATCTAACCGGAAATAAATTAGATAACTTTAGTTGGTGATAATGGTATTAAAAAAATGAGAATTAAATTTAGCATTTTGCAGCTCAAATCAAAGCTTTCATTTTTGAAAAATTTCTAAACTCTACCGCAATGTGTGCACGTGGTTAATTAACAGTTTTTATTTGAAGATACCAGAATCTATCTTCTAGGCAGATAACATGGCTATTTGAAGATAGTATACTGAACTCATCCCCAGTTCTTGTACACGTTTAAAATTTTTTGTACTCTCTGAGATGGCATTTGAAAAAATATGGAATCATAGGGGCCTCCCGAGAAACAATTGCCCCGGGCCCCCCGATGGCTTAATCCGGCCCTGCCTAACATGCTTAGTTTTGAAAAACTTGCTTAAAAAATTTCGATTTGGAGGCATATGCCAATAAGAAAATAAATCTGGGCAATTTTCAATTAAATAGGGGAAAATGGGGCCGGGCCAGACTGTTCGCAAATTTTGTATTTATTATCCGGGCAACCAAGCAATTCAAGTGCGAAACAAAAGACAAGAATCTTTACGCACGGCCCAATGATTTTTTGTAGCTAAAACATGGATGTAAGTTACTGAAAATTTGCTGAGTTTAAAAGGAAACCATCTCCTATCAAACGCGCTGTTTGAAAAAATAAAAACTATCACGTGGTTCAGATATTTTTATTCAAGTTGTGCTTTCCAAATTAAATTTTTTGGTTAACCCGTCATAGTTCATCCAGAGAATTAAAAAGCTTGAATATATTAAGATACTTAAAAAATAAAATCGAATTAACTGATTTCTAACCTAAATCGTGACAAAAATTGAAATTAAAATTAGAAAATTCCAGTGATATTTTTTTCTTTTTCATGATGGTGTGTTTATGTCGATAAAAGACACTATGTAAATTCTTCAAAAATGCTAAAATGATCCAACATTGCATAGTACTTTCCTCAAAACATACATATTTGTGTTTCGAATGAATCATTTAAGGAAAAAATCTATGAATTTGAATGTTAAAAAAGATTCATGATTACAAACGAAACCAATTAATTATTGCAATTTTATTGATTATTTTTACAAATTATGTTCGATGAAACAAGGCAACAAAAGTTACGATTCTCCGTTTGCCGGGGGTTTAAGAGCTGATTTTGACTTATTTGAGGGCAATTTAAGAACCAGTTTGTTTTTTTTTACTCGCTCCAGTTTTAAAGATTCAAGGGTTACTTTAAGAATTTTTTAAGCATCATTTTAGAGCATTTCTGAAATACTCATCGAAAGTTTCGAGTCAATGATCAATTTTCCCGAAGACCGCTTGTAGTTGAAATTTCTGAGATAACTGATGCGTCTTTAAATCTTAATAATCACAGTTTGGTAAAATATGATAATTTAAGGATATTTTGGATTTTAAATTATTCAAATTTTGTTTTTTAAAACATAAGTAAAAAAAATTGCAGTCTTCAACAAAGTTGTTAATGGAATTCGAATCTTTTATACCGAAAGCTCATAAATGTTCTTCAATAATGTCAAAATTTAACTTACCTTTTGCTTCTAAAAACTTGAGGATTATTTTTTCAAGCATTGTTTCTTGGAATCTAGAATAACTAGGTAATTTCTTTATTCTCTATCGAATGGAGAGTATTTAATAGATTCAAAATCTGTTTTTGTTTTTTTAAACGAATTTCTTGTTTTATTAGTTTTCAATGATTTCACTCTAAACTAAGAAGTTTTTAAGTTTCAAAGCTCAATATCACTAGAACTAGATTTGACAGAATCTGACAAATGATTCGAATTCAGGACGGCAAAATCAATTTTTTTAAAAAAGAAAGCGTGTACATATCATATCATGTTGAAATTTAATATACACTGTTGAGTCTCTTTGATATTTAGAACCTAATTTGTCCACTTTTCAACTTGATTTTTGCGTAAATCTTTAAAGTTAGTCTTAGTTTTGCAAGCTCAGCTTAGCATGTGTTTGCAGAAATTTTTAAAATTTGTTTACCTGATACGGGAGTTTTTTTTTCAGGCAATCATTGTGCAATATATATGTTATAGCTCTACCATTAATCGGATCAGTTATTTTTCATATCTTAAAACAATTCGTTTTCCAATTTTTTTAAATAGCCTTTTCGAAACTTAATTTTATTTTAAAATAAAAAAATTCGATGAGTGAATCTTAATTGATTAATAAAAAAATTATTTCTCAAACTTCGATATGAGGCCCTCAGAGCCAAAGGGGTATAAGTGACAAAATGATCGATTTTGAGTTAATTATGCCAAACGATTCTTCATATTTAAAACTATATTTGTTGATTTTTTCAGATTTTTCGAATTATATTAACATACTTTTACGTTCGAGAGAAAAATACAAATATTCGAAAAATATATGGAAAATTACAAACACAACAACTTTAAAGTGTGTTTTCTCGAAATAAACTTTTATGCACTTATACCCCTTTGGCTGTTGTTGAATAAACCTGAAAAATGTTAAATTAAGACTATGAAGCTTGTTGCCCATATATACTATTTTTAACATTGAAAGTCAGAATTCAAGAACCAAATTAATGTTTGGTGAAAGGTTTTTTACTGATAATTTATTGTAACAAGTTGCAAAAAAAAAAAATTTCTTTGGCACGAATCGTAAATTTATCCAACGGGGCTTGCGGAGTTGGATAAAAACGTCGAGTGTTGAAAAAAACGAGTATTGCAGCGTGTGCCATACACAATTTTATGCAAATTCGGAAAGTTCCTTTTAAAATCCATTAATAGATCTACAAGAAGTGCATCTTAACAAATAACCACATGCAAACGACTATGCCTATTGACTGAAAGTTTCCGATCAAGACGTTCGTGGAGGCCACTCCTATCGAAAACAACCGCTTTTCGATACTGTTTTTTGTATCTCAAAGTTATCTTTTTAACACTTAATTACGAAAAACAATCAAATAATAAAAATGAATAAAAAATTTAATGATTTTTTTTCGTTATGGCTTTAACAATATTAAAAAATCTGTACTGAATTCTCAAGAAAATCTGAAATCTTGAAAAACAATAAACAATAAACAAACAATGATAACCCAGGAACTAGGAATCTTTTCTTAAAGAATCAGTGAAATGAATGTAAGCAACAATTCATATTACACTTGAAGATGACTTAAAACATGTGAATAAAAATCATTCACACTGAATTAACTGTAACAAGGTACTTGATTGAGCGTCTTCAGAATAATTTTAAATTTTCAGAGCAGTGGATTTTCTGAGCTGTAGGAAGCTTATCGGTATCTGTAACTGTTTTTTGCAAAACATTTCATTGTTTTTCAAATTCAATCAGCAATTATACAACCCAAGATCCAAAAACTAAATACTTTAACCGACAAACTTGATTGATTCTTGCTGCAAAAATTCAAAGTAATAAAAAATATTTTAACTATCAATAGAAGATGGTTAGCTAAGCTTCAGGTTGTTCTTTAATTTATATAAATCACGTAGATTTTCAGATAGCTATCTTTTTCATTTCAATTTTGCTACTGTCAAGCTGTAAACAGTTGACGAAACGGAAGATGTAAATGATGATAGTTGCATAATAGATTATTCTAACTCTTTTAAGTTTTCGAACGCGAAATTTTGTTTTATCAATTTAAGTATATTAACCAGTTTTTAGGAGAATTTTTTTTTCTAAGACATACACAGTCTTAGGTGATTTAGGCTTTACAGACTGAATAAATGACGTGGACAACTTAAGATTGACATTAAACACCCAGTACCGAGATGGGAATCGAACCCATGCCATCAGGGAACCAGCGATTACCGTCTTACCACGCTAACCACACGACCACCGGGACGTACTTGAAATTTGAAGTCTTAGCCGTACATTAAGGTAGAACTATCATTTCCCTTGCTCAATCTGATCCATTTTTCTAATTTTGGTCGTGTGAATTTTAAGTATGTTAGCACTTCTTACTGGCTTCGGGAATTCCCAGGATATTTATGTGTTTCCCGGGACTCGGGAATAACCTAATTCTTCTATTCCCGGGAATTCACGGTCGGAAAATAACGGATAGGACATGCTTACCCAGAATGGTTTAAAAAATGTAAGTTCAGAGACCTCACTTTTTATAGAATGGGTGCATGTAAACTCCACCAAAAATGTGACAATATTTGAACGATTTTCTGCTGATTCTCATGGGAATAGGTTTAGAAGAAAATTCTTTTTTTGTGTATAAAATTCATGGAAAAAAACTTCCGAAATCATACGATTCGTATGACATAAGAACATTGAAATAAGAATAAATTAGTCGAAACAAAAAAAAGTCCTTATCGGAATGAGGTTTTCAGATAAAATATTTAATATTGAATCCATAAATAATTTTTTTTGTTGAAAATAAATCGGTTGATATTGAAAAACAAAAATTAAAATGAAAATTGGAGTTTCTATTCTCCGCTCGAACATGATGTTCCTAGATCCCATTTCAAACCTTATACTACTTTAAGCTGCTCTATCTAGCATATGTTTCAGGTTTAAATGATTATTTTTATTTTGCGATTTTAAATTATATTTCAAAATGAATTTTTGCAACTTTTTTGATTTCAAAATAATACAACTTAATACTCTGATAATAATTGCTTGTTTTCTTGTTCTTCTTTTCAGGTTCGGTGATAATGTTACTTCCCTAGTGTATTGGATAACTTTTTGAAAGGTGAAGTATCTTCATACAAAAATTGAACGATGTTCAGATAAACTTAAATTTTAACTTCCAAAACCATGTCTCAAGATTGATATAAAAGTATTTCACAGGGTAACATAAACGGGAAAGCTTCCTCCAAGCCGAGTTTCTTCTCCAAACATTCAGATCGGTACTCAGTCCAACCAAAGTCAATCTTCTGTACCGGAAGTTTCATCCACCGAGAAACCAAGTTACTCCCAAACCACAAATCTTCCGTACCACTTCTGGCCTGGCTTGAACGAGATGATGGCTTGAAAGCAGCTATACATTTTCATCTCTTTTTACTACTGGCACCATAGTATGGAAACACTTATTCCTTTTCGTAGCACAGCTTTTATATATGTAGAAAATCCTGGTTCCATCACTCAAGAAAAGTCATTGGTGCTAGAGAGAGAAACAGGAAACATACTAAGAGTGAGGAACTCGAGCTAAAGAGTTCTTGTTTCTTCTTGGTGTTTCCAGAAAACCAAACACCCTGCTGGTCAATCGTACCTCCTATACCTTGAGATTGAAACTGTCGAGGTCACATTGTGCCAAGGAAAGCGGATGTAGGTGGAGGAGGGTAATAGGGAAAGTCTTTCACCATTCAAACACGTGCTTCCGGAAGAATCCGACGAAAAAAAAACCCGGAAAATGGAGTTTGTCCCAAGCACACTTGGGTTCTTGTGGCCGAGCAACGTTGCAACGTCTCATACAACTAGGACGTTAATACGATTTCTAGCTCTCAAGAAAGGTTTCCCAGCTTCCAATATGTGAGGAAAATGTAAGTAAATCAAGGAGGAAAATTATGACCAGCTTCGGGACCAATTTTCCGCACTTTTGCTGCTCCCGGTTCCAAGGTTTCGGGAAATTTTCTGTACTTGTGTTTTTTCTTCCCCGATTCGTTCATCTACTACATACTCTTCTCTGACGTTGCTCGTTTCTTGATTTCCTAGCATCATATATGAGAAACTGGGGGAACCACATCACTACAATTGACTGGATAGAAATGGCTAATAAATCTCCGACTGACCATAACCTAAGATGGTGTTTTTCTGCTTCTTTTCATTTCGATACCATTTGCCATTTGGTTCGGATTACTGTGGGCCAACAAATGAGTTATTCGCACGAATCAAATTTATATATCTATTTAAAAAATGTGTACTGATCCCTAAAATGCATACGAACTCATATACATATGGTTTCGAAGTTTTTTAATAACATTGTTAAATTGAATTCAAAACTTTAAATAATTTCAAACAATTCAAAAGCATCAAAAATAAAATTGGCAACTATGAAACGTAAATAAAATTTAAAAAAAAACTTATACCATTATTGAAGCACTGAGAGTGAAGACTTTTTCCAGAAGACTGATTTCTCAATTTTCAACTCACAATCCCCAGCTCTTCGATCTCAGATTTCAATCCTCTATACTATACTTTTATGAAGAGATAAGAGATTTCTTACTTCATTTTTTTGGGTCCATTTTAGTAGGTACATCTTTCGATTAGAAATTATTAACTTTTAATTAAAAATTCAGAATTTTTTAACTAATAATAAATTAACTTCAAATTCTCAATCCTAAATTCTCCATTCTGAACTCTTTATTCTCTTTTCACCTTTTCCAAATTGTCTTTTATCATTACTTAATTTGTATATTGAAGAAGATCGTAGTTTTCACGTTTTCATGTTTTTTAACCTTGCAATGCTCAAATTATTTTTTGAAAAAAATTATATGTTTCACATCGAAATTTTAACTTTTAATATTAGCTTCATTCTCAAATTTTAGTCTCAATTTCCATTCTGAATTTCCATTTTGTGATTCTTGATTTTCAATTTTGAACTCTCAACCCTCATGCTTAAATTTTGATTCCAATTTTTTAAATATTCGTTAACTTTGGCATTCTCAAAAAGCAATTCGATTTTCTCAATTCTCAGTTCATAACTTTCAAGTCTTAACTCTCAACACGCGGTTTCGAACATTCAGTTATAAAAATTCTCATTTCCTTTCGTTTATCCAAACGCTTTATTCTGAAATCTCAATTTTATAATCTCAGATGTCCAATTGTTTATTTAAAATTGTTGAGTTTGCATTGCAAATTGAGAGTTGAGAGTTAAGAATTTGTATTTTTTTTTTTACTATCTTTTAATTTATTTCTACATTCTTTGATATTCTTCAAATTCTTTGAGCTTTTATACGACTCTTTTTCGCTCTCTTTTGACTCTCTCATTCGACTGCCTTTTGACTCTCATTCGATTCCTTTTTGCCTGACTTTTACTCTCTTTTTATTAATTATCTTTTAACATACGCTTGACTTTTCTTTGACAATCTTTTTATTTATTTCAATCTTATTTGACTCTCATTGGACTCTCTTTAAACTTTTTTTGATCTTCTTTTAGTCCTCTTTCTTAACTCTATTTTTTCTCTTTTTCGATTCCCTTTTAACTTTTCTGTGACCACATAGACTATTTATTGTATTCTCTTTTATCATTCGTTTACTTCCCTTAGACTAAATTTTTTTTTCAAGCTTTGACTCTCTTTTAACGCCCTTTTATTTTTTTTTTGGCTGACTTTAACTCTCTGTCTGCTAACTTTTTTTGTTATTCTTTTTTGACTTTCTTCCAACTTTCTAACTTATACTCTTATGAATTCTCTCTGTGATCAATTTCAGTTTTTCTATGGACTCAATTTTGAATCTTTTTCATATTCTTTTTAGATTCGCTCTAACTCTTCTCTTTAATCTCGTTGATGGCTGTTTTCTTACTCTTTTCCGACTCTTTAAAAGAAATTGGGGATTGAATTCAAAATTAGGAACTCGGATTTTTTTTTAATTTTTTTTACTTTTAATAATTTAAGAATTGAGAATATTGAATAAAAAATTGAGCACAGCCGTTTGAGAACTGAGCAAATAAAATTGAGTTGGAATTGAGAATTGTGAATAGAGAAACAAGAATTGAGAATTGAAAATTGAGAAGTGAAAATTCTCATTTCAAAATTGATAGAAAAAAATTAAGAATTTTGAATTTAAAATAAGGATTTAAGAGTTGAGAATACAGATTTGAGAATTGTGGATTGAGAACTGAGAATTGTGAATGGAGAATTGAGAATTGGAAATTGAAAATTGAAAATTGAGAAATGAGCATTGAAAACTGAGAATTGAGAATTGAGAATTTAGAATTGACACTGAGATTGAGAATTGAGAATTGATAATTGAAAATTGAGAATTAAGAATTAAGAATTGAGAATTGAGAATTGAGAATTGAGAATTAAGAATTGAGAATTGAGAGTTGAGAATACAGAATTGAGAGTTGAGAATTGAGAATTGAGAATTGAGAATTGAGAATTGAGAATTGAGAATTGAGAGTTGAGAATCGAGACTTGAAAATTGAGAATTGAGAATTTAGAATTGAGAATTGAGATTTGAGAAGTGAGAATTGAGAATTAAAAATTGAGAATTGAGAATTGAGAATTGAGAATCGAGAATTGAGAATTGAGAATTGAGAAATAGGAATTGAGAATTGAGAATAGAGAATTGAGAATTGAGGATTGAAAATTGAGAATTGAGATTAGAGAATTGAGAATTGAGATAAGAGAATTGAGAATTGAGAATTGAGAATTGAGAATAGAGAATAGAGAATTGAGAATAGAGAATAGAGAATAGAAAATAGAGAATAGAGAATAGATAAAAGAGAATAGAGAATAGAGAATAGAGAAAAGAGAATAGATAAAAGAGAATAGAGAATAGAGAATAGAGAATAGATAAAAGAGAATAGAGAATAGAGAATAGAGAAAAGAGAATAGATAAAAGAGAATAGAGAATAGAGAATTGAGAATTGAGAATTGAGAATTGAGAATTGAGAGTTGAGAGTAGAGAATTGAGAATTGAAAATTGAGAATTGAGAATTGAGAATTGAGAATTGAGAATTGAGAATTGAGAATTGAGAATTGAGAATTGAGAATTAAGAATTGAGAATTGAGAATTGAGAATTGAAAATTGAGAATTGAGAATTGCGAAGTGAGAATTGAGAACTGAAAATAGAGAATTTAGAATTCAGAATTAAGAATTGAGAATTGAGAATTTAGAATTGAGAATTGAGAATAGAGAATAGAGAATTGAGAATAGAGAATAGAAAATAGAGAATAGAGAATAGATAAAAGAGAATAGAGAATAGAGAAAAGAGAATAGATAAAAGAGAATAGAGAATAGAGAATTGAGAATTGAGAATTGAGAATTGAGAATTGAGAATTGAGAGTTGAGAGTAGAGAATTGAGAATTGAAAATTGAGAATTGAGAATTGAGAATTGAGAATTGAGAATTGAGAATTGAGAATTCAGAATTGAGAATTGAGAATTGAGAATTGAAAATTGAGAATTGAGAATTGAGAATTGAGAAGTGAGAATTGAGAACTGAAAATAGAGAATTTAGAATTCAGAATTAAGAATTGAGAATTGAGAATTTAGAATTGAGAATTGAGAATTGAGAATTGAGAATTGAGAATTGAGAATTGAGAATTGAGAATTGAGAATTGAGAATTGAGAATTGAGAATTGAGAATTGAGAATTGAGAATTGAGAATTGAGAATTGAGAATTGAGAATTGAGAATTGAGAATTGAGAATTTAGAATTGAAAATTGAGATTTGAGAATAATGAATTAAGAATTGAGTTCGATTTGAGAATTCAGAATTGAATACTGAGTATTGAAAATTGAGAACTGAGAGTTGAGAGTTGAGAACTTTAAATTGAGGATTAAGAATTGAGAACTGAGAAATGAGGATTGAGAATTGTGCATTGAGAATTGAGGATTGAGAAAAGAGTTGCATTTGGGAATTCAGAATTGATAATTGAGAACTGAGATACATATCAGAATTGAAAAATGAGGATTGAGAAATGGAAATTGAGAATTGATCAAATAGAATTGATAATTGTGAATAAAAAATTAAGAATTTTGAAATGAGAGTTGATAATAGAGTTAAGAGAATAGAGAATAAAGAATTCAGACTTGATAATTGAGAAGTAAGCAATCGGAATTGAAAATTCAGAATTCAGAAAAGAAAATTGAGAATTGTTAAAAGAGAATCGAGAGTTGTGAATGAATATTTAAGAAATTTGAAATGAGAGTTTTGAGAAGAGAATTCAGAATTGAGAATTGAGAATTTAAAATTGAGAATTGAGAATTGAGAATTGAGAATTGAGAATTGCTAATTGGGAAGGGAGAAATAAAAAATAAGGAATGAGAAATGAAAATGCGAAATGAGAAATGAAAAATAGAAAAGAGAAATTAAAAAATGAAAAATGAGAAATGAGAAACAAGAAATGAGAGATGACAATTGAGAAATGAGAAATGAGAAATGAGAAATGAGAAATGAGAAATGAGAAATGAGAAATGAGAAATGAGAAATGAAAAATGAGAAATGAGAAATGAGAAATGAGAAATGAGAAATGAGAAATGAGAAATGAGAAATGAGAAATGAGAAATGAGAAATGAGAAATGAGAAATGAGAAATGAGAAATGAGAAATGAGAAATGAGAAATGAGAAATGAGAAATGAGAAATGAGAAATGAGAAATGAGAAATGAGAAATGAGAAATGAGAAATGAGAAATGAGAAATGAGAAATGAGAAATGAGAAATGAGAAATGAGAAATGAGAAATGAGAAATGAGAAATGAGAAGTGACAAATGAGAAATGAGATATGAGAATAGAGAAATGAGAAATGAGAAATGAGAAATGAGAAATGAGAAATGAGAAATGAGAAATGAGAAATGAGAAATGAGAAATGAGAAATGAGAAATGAGAAATGAGAAATGAGAAATGAGAAATGAGAAATGAGAAATGAGAAATGAGAAATGAGAAATGAGAAATGAGAAATGAGAAATGAGAAATGAGAAATGAGAAATGAGAAATGAGAAATGAGAAATGAGAAATGAGAAATGAGAAATGAGAAATGAGAAATGAGAAATGAGAAATGAGAAATGAGAAATGAGAAATGAGAAATGAGAAATGAGAAATGAGAAATGAGAAATGAGAAATGAGAAATGAGAAATGAGAAATGAGAAATGAGAAATGAGAAATGAGAAATGAGAAATGAGAAATGAGAAATGAGAAATGAGAAATGAGACATGAGAAATGAAAAATGAGAAATGAGAAATGAGAAATGAGAAATGAGAAATGAGATATAAGAAATGAGAAATGGGAAATGAGAAATGAGAAATGAGAAACGAGAAATGAGAAATGAGAAATGAGAAATGAAAAATGAGTCTCTTATGGCTATCCTTTATGGATTAAAACGTTGAAATGTTTAATATTTAGTCGTTTTTGCTATTTGAACAGACTGAAATCACCTTAATTTCAAGGGTCAGAAAAGAGAATTTAAAATTCAGAAAAAAATAAAGAATCGGGAATTCTCAATTCAGAATTGAGCAAATAGAATTGAACATTTGGAACTTATAATTGAGAGTTGAGTGTTGAAAATTGAAAATTGATATAGAGGAATAAAACTGATAAAGTTTGAGATTTTAAATAAGAGAATTGATAGTTAAAAACTTTGAATTGAACACTGAAGATAAACAAATTTGAGTTCGGAGAACTAGGAACAGGGAACTGATAAATAAAGATTTTTTAATTTCAAATAGAAAACCAATAAGCGAGATTTGAGAATAAATAAATTTTTTTTGAGAGGTGTTATGAGTTGAGAATTGAGACTTAAAAGTTTGGAATAAGATATTGAAATCAAAAAGGTTAAATTTTAAATTGAGAACATCGCACTTCAAATTGAGAATGGTAAATTGAGAAGTTTTACTTGCAAATTTAATTGGATAATTCAGAATTTTCAATTTGAGATATAACAGCTGAGCTTTAGAAGCTCAGAAATTAAAATCGATTTTCTTATTTGTATTTTTATACTCAATTTTCTTTTCGTCTTTCCCAAATGATGAATGATTGCAATTCGGAAAAACATGCAATGAAAATAACATTTACATTCTAGAAATTCGACACTCCTCCCCCGGGACCCGGTAAAGGGCAAGATACGGGTTCAAGTCAAACTGGGAGACAAAATGAATTTTTTTCAACGTGTTTTTCTTCATTCATTATCATCTGGTATTAAGAGATAAGGAGAGGGGTTAAATATTTTTTTAAAGACAAGTGTTTCAATGTGCATATTTTTTTTATTGTCTTTGATGTATTCTGTAAGTGACTGGCAGAAGTTTAACTGTTCGAAAGTAAACAGTTTTACTTTGTTGCTTGTTTGTTTTTTTTTATTTTTTTTCATTGGACACATCTATGGTGCAGATTTTCACTTTTCGTGTCCTCGAGTTTATTTTGGTCGAATTCCAAACTTTGTTTTGCAGTTTACGCTTTTAAAACTTTAAGCAAAAACACTTTCTGGGGTTCTGTGCTTTACAACAAGCTGAAAAAAAAAATATGCAAAACTATGTATGCGTTTCAGGTTCTAAACGCTTTTTACACATTTGCTTAGAAATAAAGGATTAGAAATATCACAAGAAAATATTATTTTTCAACATTTAATAAAAAATCTCTCTCAAAATTTTCAATTCCATAAAGAAATATTGTTAATCAGAATCCAAATCAAACCAAACCAACTCCAATTGGACCCATAGCAACGATCCAATCTGCGATAGTCTGGTGCCCTACCAATCCATTGCTCCTTGGGGAGAAGGAACAAGAAAGAAGCCAACCACTGATGCTGCTCCACGAAGGAAATAGGGCACACACATTTTACGACCATCCCCAAGAAGAATTGGTCACTTTATTTCCGGCTTCTTTGTGCGTACTCGTCCGAAGAAAAAGGTTTTACACCCTGCGCCATTCTTTCTTTCCCCTTGGTCTTTCGAGTCGGCTGACTTGCTCTATGCTTCAACACCAGCAGCGTCTTCCGCAATCTCTGCTCTACCCTTGCTTGTGTGAGACGACGCGTTTTGTTGACCTTGGACTCGCCGCCTGGGGAGTACCTTACAACCTTCTTGCTCTGTTACTGCAATGGAAGGTCGACTCGTCGCTTGGTGGAGACATTCGAAAGGGACCCGAAGCTAAGGGGCAGAATAAAGCCGGTCTATATTGGCTACCTACGTAAAAGTTGCATTAATTGAGTAATCGGACGACTAGCCGAGTGAAAGTTGTTCTCTTCCTACCCATGCGAGACATGCCATCGCCTGTTTCTTCTTCATCGTCTTGGTTTTCGTCATCGTCCTCATGCTCCTGCTTTTCCAAGTCATTGAGTTATGGCATAGCAGCGCAAGGAGGGCACACCCGGTTTTGCTCACAGAGTGATATAAAAGTTCAACGAAACGCAATTGGCAGCAGTTTTCCTTGGTACCGAGAGCCGCGTTTTCTTGCACGAGAGAAGGAATGCGATGGTCCCGGCTTTTCATTTTTTCATAAGTTGCTTCATTCAAGCGGCGCCTTCGCCGCCAGCTAGCAACTTAACGGCGATAGCGTCGTCGTCCAGTCAAGTCATGAAAGACGGCGAGCAAGTGAATTATATGATGCCGCTGCACACGATAGCTGTCCGGGCGGGTGGCAAAAATGAGTTCATTATTTAAGCTTTTGGCCTCCTTCTAGAAGAATCCCCTTCGGGCCATGTTAGACTTTAAAGAAGCAATTAGCCGTGTTAAGAACTTCCGGTTACGGGGAAATTAGAAGCTACTTTCGATGCATGCTACAAAACATAAAAACAGCAGGAAAATGTTCGAATCCTTTTGTCAATTAACTGCCTTTCCTTTGAGAAATCATTCCAAAGCGAATTTGTTTTATGTCTTCCACAGGTTTTTTCAACTTGAGTTGAGTAAATTTTAAGCCAATGAAGAAAATTTCAATTTAATTTAATCGTGAAAAGGTCCAACTTCAACAGCTGGTCCTTCGAAAAGGATGCTCTTTGATTTCCGAGATTTCTTTCAACTTTGATAGGATCGACGATAATATACTGGAAGTAAGCGATTGAAGTAGTGCAGAATTTTTGAATCTTACATATTAGCTGACTTAGGCCGAGTATGCTTCCAACTCGCACTGAAACTGACAATGTGGGAGCCATTGATCTTCATCTCAATCAGCGTGTTCAATTTGAAACAGATTACTAGGGATCAAAGGATTTTGGAAAAATGTGTAGGAATGCGAACTATCCAGCAAATATTGAAAATGGCATGTCGCTGGAACAACAGAATTATTTAAAAAAATAAACCTGATGAAATGAACTTTCCAAAGTAGCAAACAATTACTATAGTTAAGATTCCTGTTTTATTTTTTCAATCGGTCAACAAGGGAACAACAAGAAATTTCATTTCACTATCAGTTCATTTTAATTGTAGTATAACACTGACTTTTACAGTAAGAAGGTTAAGAAAGCGCGGTAAAGAGGAGTGATGCTCGTTATATTTGTTAACAAACTAGCTGTGTAACAGCCTCCAGCTTAAATAAAATGGTAAGATCTGATCTTAGCTGTGCTATGGATCAATGGTTAACAAACGCATCGAGGCAAACAGCACGGCTGATTCTGGAATTTGACAGATCAGATCACCTTCTATTAAAATCCTCTGGATTAAATCCTTTAAAACCAATCCTTCATACTTGCTACATTTTGGCGACTATATACGAGCTAATATATCGTTCGCCCGATTAAAGGGTGAGTTACGGTCAAAATTTGGTCAAGGAAAAACGCGTGTAAATCGGAGAAATCATAAATGATTTCACCGAATTACAAATCAAATTAAATTTCTTTTTCAAGTTTAATAAGTATACAATTCAGGCAAAATATTCAGTTCGGCTTCCGCTTTTCCAAATCCTAATTGCCGGGCCTTACACTTAACCCCTGCCATCAGATTTTGAACAGCCACCTTGTCCTCCTTCTTCGCCGCAGAAAGCCAGTTTGCCTTGAACTGCTGCTCGTCCTTAGCAGTTTTTTTTGTCTTCTTTAGGTTCCGCTTGACAATAGCCCAGTATTTCTCAATTGGGCGGAGCTCTGGCGTGTTGGGAGGGTTCTTGTCCTTGGGAACCACCTGCACGTTGTTGGCGGCTTACCACTCCATGGCCTTTTAACCGTAATGGCAAGATGCCAAATCCGGCCAAAACAGTACGGAACAACCGTGTTTCTTCAGAAATGGCAGTAGATGTTTATTCTAACACTCTTTCACGTAAATTTCTTGGTTAACAGTCCCGGAAGCTATGAAAATGCTGCTTTTCAAGCCACAAGTACAGATGGCTTGCCAAACCAGATATTTATTCACGAACTTTGACAGTTTCATGTGCTTGAAAATATCTGCTACCTTTCCCTTTCCTTTTGCCGTATAAAACTCCTGTCCCGGAAGTTGCTTGTAGTCGGCTTTGACGTAGGTTTCGTCGTCCATTACCACGCAGTCAAACTACGTCATCATCGTCGTGTACAGCTTCCGGGATCGCGCATTGCCCGTCGTATTTGGTTTATCATCACGATTCGGAGTCACTACCTTCTTGTAAGTCGATAGTCTGGCTCGTTTTTTTGGCTCGATGCACGGTTGTAGACGATACACCCAGCTTACTTTCGGCATCTCGGAGAGAGAGGTTAGGGTTTTGCTTGAAATTACCGGCAACTCTCTTTGTCGTCTCAGCGGCTTCCGGTTTTTGATTTCCCCCCGATCCAGACTTCCTGGCTGTCGACAAACGTTCCCCAAACACTTTAATTACATTTGTAACGGTTGATTTGGCAACTTTTAGCGATTTAGCCATTTATTTTTAACGTAGTTCCGAATTTGTGCTTTTCAGTGTGAAAAGTTTTACGTAAGGTTACCAGATTGCCCGGTTTTACCTGGGCTGGACCAGATATATAATAAAAATTTGGGAATTGTCCAGTCTTGCCCGGTTGCCCAGAATTCATTGAGAAAAACCTGGATTTTTCCCGGATGTATTCACTTCATTTTCCAAATCAATTAAATGAATATGTGTTGAAATTTTGTTTTGTGCGTCTAAAGCTAAATTTTTTGAGCTAGTTTATTAACATAATCAGGATTTTTTTTTGGAAGCCTAAAATACGATTTAAATGCTTCTGATGAGTTTTGAAGAAACAAAAATCAAGTTTTTTTTTATATTTTTTCCATTTTGATTTTGAACAAGTTTGCCCGGATATTGCTCGGATTTTGGTCGATAGTTTTGAAATCAAATGTCCAGATTTTTTCAGGTTTTTAGATAGCCAGGATTTGTACGGCCCAGATTCGATCTTAAAAAAAATTTTGGCCACCTTAATCTAATGTCATTATCTGCAACAGCTCAAAGAATACCTTGTGAGATCAATATAAAAGATAGCGTAAGGTTGCCAGAATTTTTAGCACGTATCCGGGTCGGAGAAATCTGGACTATATTTTCTTAAAACTTGGCAAAATCTGGGCATTTGCTTGTAAAAGTCAAAATCCAGAATTTTCTCTACAAAAATCAAGAAATAAAATAGATAAAAAAAATTTTTTCTTCATTAAAACTTATCAGCAGATTTTAAATCGTGTTGCAGGTTTAAAAAAAACTTTTCATAATAATTTTTGTAAATGCTGCTCAAAAAATTTTGTTTTATTTTCTAAATAAAGTGAATAAATCCGGGCAAAACCCGGGCTTTTTCAATGAAATCCGGGCAAACGAGCTGGACTGGCCTTTTTTTCAAATTTTGTATTAACTATCAGGGCAAACTGGATCAAACCGAGTAATCTGGCAAGCCTTAGATAGTGTTTTCACAAGGCGCTCCTTGATATGGTCGTCGGCGTAGACAGATTTTTGGATATCTTGGATATCCTTGGATATCTTGGATATATGGATAATAATATACAGCGATAAAAATACTGTCTTAAGGAGTGATATAAGCGATGCGACGCTGCAAATTAGTCTCAGGTGACTGCAATAAGCTTCAATTTTCACTTTGTGAATAGCCAATAGTTTTTCGCCATTACAGAGGCAGCCAAAATAGTTGAAAGTTATGGATGCTTTTTCACACACCTTGTTCGGCCCATGGGCCCTCAGTTTAAATCCAGAAATGGCCAGGTGGATTCCCAAATGTCACATCCAGAAAGCAAAAATTGCAGGCGCTCTTGAAACCGTTTTTTCCGTGTACTAATTGAAAGGATTATTTTGTTTCAAGTTTTTCTTTAATCAAATCCAAATTTAAAACTGAACTGAAGATTTGAGGCAATCGAATCAGTTTTTCAAATCAGACTTTTCGATGGACCAAAAGACGATTTCTAGTTCCACAGCAGGTTCTGTATCCATTTCTACACTGACTTACAAATTTACAGATCAACTTGACCAGCATTCATAAAATGAAAATTGAAAATTTGATTCAGAACTTTAACATCGATTTTCTCAAAACATGTTCAGTGGCTCGGATTTGTGCTGTTTGTAATCTGATGGACGCTGATGGTCGTCATTACTCTCGTAGATGATCTCAGAAATAATTTACGGGTTGGTTTTGCGAATCTGGAAGGCCATAAACATAAGTCGAGTTGGCGACCGCTTTTTTTCTGGTCAAACACTCGAGTAAGTGTTGACCCGGGTCCAGAAAAACACGGTATTCGACTGAGTTCATGGTAACTCAGTAGTGTTGCCAGTTATTCTGAGAGGATCTGAGAAAATCATGGATAGGGAATATGATGAGTGGAGTGTACAACTATAGCAATCGCTAATGAATTGTGTAGTTATGTAATGACTAGACTGACGGAACAAGAATAAAGACAACCTTATTCCACCACTGAAACCTCCGTTGAATCTTTCATTTCAATAGGTTATGGGCCCAGATAAGTCTGGAATAAGGAACAAAGAGTTAGTTAGAGGGTTACTCTCAATACTTTCGGTTAGCAAGTTTATCAGCGACCAGCGCAGAAGGACACCAGAGGGCCATCCAGGAGCCAGGGAACCATCGCAGAGGGCCAGTCAGCAACCAGAGGATTGCTGGCACCGAGGTCAGTCAGCGAAATGTCCTAGACAAGCCAGAGGTGTAGTCCAGGGAGGTTCGTGGATCGAAAGGGTTATTCTCGATGCCGTCACGAGCCACGCTGCGTGAGCTCACGTCTAATGGCCGGGAAAAGTCTCGGGATCCGCAATCGGGTTGCGCAGAAGTGAACATGTCCAGCTGTAGCAACACTCCGGATTAATTGAGTGGTGCTGATAGCCGAGAGGGTTACTCGCATGCTTTGATTGTGCACTGTGGTCAGCATGCAAGTGTTGAGCAGTGAAGATCGTCAGCGCAGAGGCCAAGTCAGCCAGGATACGCCACTGGAGTTCTTCGCCAGAACTTCGGGTTTTGAGAGGGTTACTCTCCATGCCGTCACGAGTCACGGTGCGGTTAGCAGCGTGAGTTCATTTACTACGGCCGGTAGGAGGACTCTTGGGATCTGTAACCAGGATTGGTCAGGTCTAAATGCTCCAGATAGAGTTGGAGATGGAAGAAGCTGCTTGTCGAGAGAGTTACTCTCGTGATGTGGAGCTACGCTGCTATCAGTACGCGTGAGTTCATCCAAGCCTACAGTACGATTATTCTGTGGCTTTGGGTTAGATGTTACGGTAAATTGCCAGCAACTTCAGCTACGCATCAGTGCCAGATCGGACTCGTGCTGCTGAACGTTGCTCTCTGGATTTTTGGAGCGTTTGAAGCGTTGAAACAGCGGAACGAAAAGCCATGAAGCTGCAGCTCGAAAAGATTCTTTTCGTGCTTGATAGCTGCTCTGCGGTTAGTATTCACAAGTTTGTATTCGACAGTTGGAAATTGTTCCAGAAGCTCCATGATTTCTGTTCATTTTGGACGAGTGCTGTCGAAGTCTGGCTAATTCTCGGAGCCACCGAGAAAGGACTTTGTTAGCTACCAGGAGATGCTTTTCTGGGGTAACCAGAACACAACACCCAAGATATGTTGTACGATCGCATGTTGAGGTTATCAGCCGCCAGAGTCAACGAAAGATTCACGATTCTGAAGCACATCAACGTATGGTGCAAGAAGAGAGCGACTTCAAGGTTAGCCATGATGATGATAACCAAGTTTCCGTCAATCCTGAACCGGCTCTGAGAAGAAGGCGACGATTCAGAGCTACTTAGAGTAGATGAAGAGCGACCACAGCACAACAAATTGAAGCGCCGAGACAATCAAGGTTTCTGCAAGACCAACAAGGAAGTGATTGCCAGAACCCCGGATGAGAGCGAGATTTGGGAAGCGGTTAGCTTAACCCAGGTTCTGTTTCAGACACGAGCAGTCGCTCAACAATTTGATCAGTTATTTGAAGTCAGCTTTGAGATCGACCATCAATGCTGCGGTTAGCGCACTTGGCAAATACTAGGCCAGCACAGCGAATAAGCATTGGCGAGGCCTAAAGCGTATTCTGAGAAACTATCGACGTATAACCGTTATGGCGTTGGTATACCGCAGAAACGCGACACCGGAAACACTAATCAGATATGCAGATGCAGATTTAGCCGATCATGTAAATAAAAGTGGCGAAGTTCACTTTACCATACTTTCCCTTATTAAATTCTAGACGTTCTGGATTATATTAGTGAACCTTCCTTTCTTCAAGGCCTTCTTTCGTATTTTATCTCTTTGGGCGCGTTCTTATTGGTTTAGCAATAGAATAGCTGCTTCGGAAAATAAATTCTCTTGATATCTCGAACAGGTTTGGCATTATTCATCGTCATTAGTCAAATGACTGTGACTGTTGAGCCTCTTGGTCCGTCAAACTCAATTGACTGTTCCTTAACGACCAGTCACTTCGTTTGCCAGTCATTCAACCTCCAGTCGTTTGAAGCTAAAAAAAATTCATAGTCAAGCATTCACCAATCGCATTCGAACGAGTCGTCGACCGAACTGAAGACGAAAAAGAAACGCATTTATTATTATTGTTACGCCTGCCAGCAAGCCGAAGACGACCGAAGGCGAAAAAGAAACGCATTTATTATTATTGTTGCTCGTGCCAGCAAGCTCGTTTTCAGTTTGTTATTGCTATTGCTGCTCTCTGCCAGCAAGTCGTTCAATTAGTTGTACCTGCCGTCAGCAGCCGATCGAAGTGTGAAGAGATTTGCCAGTCACTCTCAGGAGAAATTTGACCATGTGTAGGAGCTTCGCCAGTCGCATGATGGAGAGTTGTTGATTGTTGTCGTGCTTTATCCGTCATGCGAGTAGTGAGGCTCCGTCAATTGAGTAAGGTGCCGTTCGTGAAACAAAACTAGTCGGGTCAAGCGTGACGGGCGAAATTTACCACCGCTGATCTCGAACATCCAGCAGTGTTTGCTCACCGTTTAGATTACACAGTTTAAATTGTTTATTCATAAAAGCTTTCTAGGTCGCGTTATCGAATTACAAGATTGATGAGTTAACGCTCGGAAATATCTTTCTTTGGCTGCATCGGATCATCAATATGATAGACAATATTCGGGTAAGGACAGGCGAAGCTTTTGCAGGCATAATTAAACGAAGTACAAGTGATGAAAAGAGGTCACCAAACATACTGGTTTATAAAAAAAGCTATTTGATTAAAAATATAAAACAAATATTGGAATATCACAGAGATTTTCAAACAAGTTTGGTATTTCGAAAACAAATAATGGCACAAAACATAACGTTTGCTCTTTTCGAATGAGAACGCAATGCACTCGTTCTGCAGTTCTATAGTTAAAGTTTCATTCCTGTTGTACCAAGAAGCATACGAAAATATAATAATAATGCTTCCCAACTCAATTTTAGACGAGAAACTCCGGCTCTGCCAAGCTCTCCCACCACGTTGGTCCCGGATGCATCTATCATAAGTTGACGTTTTCGGTGAAAAGAGCGAGAAACCATGTTTTCGAGAGTGTATGTTTCGGACGTGATTTGAGACCCTGTGGTCTTCTGTTCACCTCAGTTTGTTCCTTGAGCCCCCCTCGTTTTTCTTTTCTCTCACTCCGAAATGAGAACTTCTTGTGCTTGTCGTGCATGATAAGAAAGCAATTTTCCCCAGAGCAAGCAGAAGCAAATGTTAAAACAAAGAACTTACACACTTCGAGTGTCTGGGTATACACCGCAAGTCGCAAGGTTTCTGTGCCAACAATGACACACACACAAAGTACATCGTTGGAGCAGCACATTTCCTCACCACATGTTGCCTACGTGCGGGGGCCGGGCGTGTTGGCGGTCCTCGTAAGTCATTTCCTACGCTAGCGAAGCAGGGGGCACAGAGCCAGGCCAAGAAACCCACCGCCTGGATGGTTTCCGGATAAGCTTATGACGGTTTTGCCGGGGAACAAAACCAACCATGGAAAGGAACAAATGGAAGAACACAAAAAATCGGAACCTCAAAATTTCATTATTTTAAATCCGTATTTGCCCGCACGGACGACAACGCAAAGAAAATTCTCGCTCGTTCCCGCTAAGTCTCTGTCTGTCCCGTCCTGATTCCTTCTTCCAGTGTCTCTCTCCACCGGTCCTGTTGGTGGCATAAGGAATGATGGAATGCTCCCTCTCTGAGGAGCACTTGGTTCAGATTAAGACCGGTGTGTGGTATGTTGCTGCAAGGCTCCTACTTGGGTCCGGGAAAGTGTCCTGGAGGAACGAGACGGGTTCTCTTAAATGTTTTAGCAAAAGCGTAATGGAAAAGATTTCGTGCTTAACTTAAAAGAACGATAATGGAAACGTGTTGAAAATTCCGTTCCCATATATCCTGGCCTGAATCCTGGCTGGTGGAGCGTGCTCCGGAAAAATGGAAAGCAAGCCCCTATGGGGGATTCTCCGGTGAATGTGTTTCCGAAAATGTACCGTTTGACGAGAATATAATTGTCTTCCTTCTTCAGAGGAAATACCGAAGAAGGTTTTTGAAATTCCAGCCTTAAAAATGTCTATGTATTATGATGCTCATCTCCGTGTCAATTACTTGATTAGAAAAATTCAACTTATCATAAAAATTCACACTTTTGATTAAAAGTAATGTTGAAAATTTTCACATTAGAGATGACATTGAAGCGGATTATCAGTCACATGTCAAAATTTTACACATGTAGTATTTTCGAGTTACTAGAAAGTGGTCCCAATATTTTTTTCTAACTGCGTCAAATCGGTGTCCAATCAATTTTAAAGCTTTTGATGTATTATCTGTGGACATTAAGTTTTTAAAAGCCATTGAAGTTGAAAAGTGTTGCATGATGCCCCAGTTGACGGAATTGAAAATTTCGTGATAATGTCATGTATTTCAGGATGAAAACATTTCTCATCCTACAAAGAAGGTTTCGTAAAATAAGCTTTCGGGAAAATCCCACTCGTGCCACAGACAAAATGTCAGGTGAGCGTTCCTTTTTGAATTTTTGAAAAGAACGAAACAGCCCCTAGATATGTTTGCAGAAGAAACCCGACGAAAAGGGTACCTCCTGGAATTTCATCCCTCCCTGCTCTCCCGCCTTTTCACCACATACCGCACTCTTCTGTTGGCCTACCTTTCAAAATACATTTCATATAAGCTGGAAGGCAAATAAACTAATTACAATTTGGGAAATGGAACACCTCAAGTGCTACCTGGAAGTAGAAGCACTTCCCGAAATTCTCTTTGGGCAGCTTTAGCAGCGGTTTGATGGTGGGTTCTGGTTTTTTTGGCTTTCTGTTTTTCTCCAACGTAGGACGAGGATCCACATCTTCATTCCTCATTTGGAAGCGATCCAAATGAGACAGACACTCCAGAATGGGACACTCGGGATATCATTTCACTTTTCCCGGTTGGCTGACTGCCTTCCACACTTTCCTTCCAACTTTCTCACACACATACACTGCCTCTTAGGCATCCCGGCAAAGGCACTTAAGCCCACTACAATCGCTTACAGCCTCCAACGACGACCGAGACTTCTCACCCATGTTTTCCGGAATGGATGAAAAATCTGTGATGTGCGGAGAGCGGTCCTGTTTTTTTTTCTGCTCGTTCTTGAATCCTCAGCTCGATTTTAAATGGCACCAAAGGCTCAGGCCTCATAATCGAAGAAGGATATGGCACTGAAAAGCGGAACTAGCAGCAAGAGAAGGAATGAAAAAAAAACGCTTCAAGCATTCCGTTTGAACGGAGGATAATAGAATTAAAGCAGTCGTCGTAATTTAGTTAGTCCAAATGCGAGAAAGAGCTTTCGTCGTCGTCGGTAGATCCTCGGGAAAGCTGGTTTACATTTTGATTGTAGTACCTCGGACCAAGTGGGAGAGGCAGAACTCTTTTCTTATGAATATGCATTCAATTTGTGAATTAGGGGATACATGGATGGACCCTCGTTTGAATTACATAATCCGATTCTTGGGATGGAAAAAAAGCGGATTTAAGCTATGTTTTTCGAGCCTAGGATTTTGTTTTGCTATATCATTATTCAAAAACAGACCAGGCAAAATTATTCAAAAATGAATGTTTGGGGACTTTTCAAATAACCAAATACAAGATTTGTTTAATGCTGCCAAGCTGCTTAATTTATTTCATTGATGTTATCTGAATAACTCATCCTTATATTCCCGCGGGATATTCCCGCAAATATTGCAAGATTTTTTGTCCGTTTGCAAATTCGGAATTCTAGGAATGCATCTGTTAAGTTCTACAGGGTCCGGCAATGGAACTACTACATTACTTCAACAGTAATTATTTCGTTGCACACGAAACAGTATTGAATGATCCCTCGTCGCTTTGTTTACATTTAGTCTTAGCTCATTGGAAGTACCTAAGCTTTACTTTTGTAATCAGGTGTTATCCGGAAAAATGGATCTCGAACAGAAATTTCGCGCTGTGGTTGCCTTGTTCCTAACTGCAGAAGGACATCCCAAGCAACCAAAAGTCACATATTTACTTGAATGAAGGCATTGAAAGTTACATATTGGCTGACAAAGGGAATCAACTGCCCAATTCCCCTTAGTGAACTCTATGTACTCATTAATGAACTTGAAAGTTGCAAAAGTGATTAATATGTACGTTGTATGTGACTTGTTTTGCCCAATTCTCATTAGTGAACTATATGTACTCATTAACGAACTTGAAAGCTGCAAAAGTGATCTATGCGTACGTTAAACGGGACTTAAGTCACATAAAAGGCACAAAAGTGCTCAATACGGGATTTGGTTAGTCACATAAAGGGCACAAAAGTGCTCAAACGGGTATAAATACGTCACAAAAAATGCATTGATGTGCTTTCAAAATCAAATCACCTCTTCGAGTTTTAGTTTCTGTTAGAACAACATCTAGGCGTGGTCTCATGGTAGCGTGTTCGATTCTCACAACGAAGGTCAGAGTTCGATCCCCAAGCCGGGCAAGTTTTTTTTTCAAAAAGTAATTTTGTACTTGAGTGACCATTCTGATGCGATATATGTAGGAAATGTAGGAAAGAAGCAATTGAGCAATTAGTCGAGTTTGAAATCCGGCGCGTGGCATCATGGCAGCACCATGTACAGAACGCAGTAAATAATCGAGAGAAGGTGATATGAACCGAAGCCAACGGGTTCAGTTGAGAAAGAGGAAGATTTTTATGCACATTTTGCGATTTTTCGGAAGCTGAATTAAGAGGCCGCTGGAAGCTGAATAGAAGATCATTAAGACTTGTTTTGGAACTTGAAAGTATCAATAAGAACTTAAATTTTGAGCTGCATAGAACGTACTTCATATTAATGATGGGGCTGAGTAAGCGTGTTTGTACCTGATTCATAGGACTTTTGGTTGCTTGGGATAGTTCGTGAGCTGTCCGATATAAGTGTGTGCAAAAGCTTTGTATACCGTACAGTTAAAAGATACCTGGAGACCGGAAGTGCCAAAAACTGTATGGTGGGGGACGCCAACCTACTGTGGGAACACCTGGCATGGCGAAGATCGTCAAGAAGCGTCTTAAGAGAAATCCTCGTCGTAGAACCACTAAATTGGCAGAGGATCTCAACATATCGGATCGAAGTCTCCGTCGGATCCTGAAAGATAAACTTCCGACCAAGCCCTACCAGATCCAAAAGGTTAAGGACCTTACGGTGAAGCAGAAACAAGAACGGGTAAAAACAGCGAAGGCGCTGCTGAAGAGGGCCGCGAAAGGAAGGTTGAAGAATATCGTGTTTACCGACGAGAAACTCTTCACCGTACAGCAATTTGTGAATAAGCAGAACGACAGAGTTTGGTTGCCAGACAGATCACGAAGCCATGCCGACTTGCTTACGGCCACCCGGCGACAGAAACCAGCATCGCTGATGGTTTGGGCCGGAATCACCCGTGATGGCTGGAATCCGCAGGTTTTTGTCCCTGAGGGAGTGAAGATCAACCAAAATACATATTGGAAACTAGTTCTACAGAATTTCGTCAAACCGTCGGCACGTCGACATTTTGGTTCCAGGGATGGGTTTTCCAACAGGACTCGGCGCTGGCTCACAAAGCGAAGAAAACCCAACTTTGGATTGCGCAACATTTTCCAGGGTTCATTTCGAGCTCCGAGTGGCCGGCGAATTCACCAGACCTGAACTTCGCCGTTTGTAGTATAGTGGAGGCCGAAGTCTGCTCTAAGAAACATGAAGGTGTGAAGGTCCTGAAGCGACATCTCGTGGCAGCTTGGGATAAAATACCACAAGACAA
This sequence comes from Uranotaenia lowii, assembly GCF_029784155.1. Taxonomy (NCBI): domain Eukaryota; kingdom Metazoa; phylum Arthropoda; class Insecta; order Diptera; family Culicidae; genus Uranotaenia; species Uranotaenia lowii. The sequence continues at coordinate 259,089,897 of NC_073693.1, forward strand.
GAACACCTGCGGGCCTCATACGATGCGTTCCTCGACCGACCGTCTGCGGCGAGTGTTCAAACTCAAGGGCGAACAAGTCAAACTTTACCAGTGAATGTTGGAAAAGTAATTTGTTTTCAAGAGAAATTAAATGAATTTGAAATAAAAAGTTTTTGTTGTGATCAATTTATACGTTTATTTCCATGTAGCACTTCAGCACAGCAGCCATTTACTTGAAAATTTAAACACGAACTTGAAAATTTAAACATGAGTGAAGCTTGACTACAGTTTGGCAGTTGTATTTAAAGTTTTCCAACCACAAATCCGTATTTGCGCTGTATTGGTGTTGGTGAACCAATACACAGCCGATACATAATGTTTTTCGGAAAGGATATCCGTTAACTGGAAAAATTCTCAAGTCAAGTTTTCTTGGCGCGAATCTCAATTTGCACCCCAATATTGTTGTCGTAAGACGTAATTCTACGTCAAAACTGAAAGATATCGTTGCACATCTTTTCCCGCTGCATGGCCTGACGCAGTGCCACTTACCCCGTACGATGCGGGTGCCCTTGACATCGAGCCAATAACGAACGAGAAACTTGTGGCGGTACAGACCATTCTGGATACCTCCAGAGTGGTGCTACAAGAGTGGTGCTCCCTCAACGAGGGATTTTCTCCCAATTCGTGGAAAACGATGAAGTTAGTGTTACAACCGAAACCTGGGAAACCCCAAGGGCATTCATCATCGTATAGACCCATTTGTCTGCTGGACACCCTTGGTGAGCTACTGGAGAGAATAATATTCAACAGATTTATTGTCAACACAGAAGGCGAAAGTGGAATTTGGGACAGACAGTTCGGTTTTCGAAAGCTATATGGTGGACGCCATCCAAATGGTGACAGAGTACGTGAAGCGCGCATATAAAAAGAAGCGGACAGGCGTTCGTCACTGCGACATTCTGACGATCGACGTTAAGAATGCCTTCAACAATGCCAGCTGGAAAGCTATTACCAAAGCGCTTCACAGGATGCGAGTTCCAAATACCCTCTGCAGGATAATAGGAAGCTTCTTCGAAAATCGAGTCCTGACGTACCAAACCGACACTGGATTACGATCTACTACCCTAACAGCGGATGTTCCACAGGGTTCCATACTCGGACCTATGCTTTGGGATACCATTTATAATAAAGTGTTAACGCTGAAACTACCAGAAGCGTGCAGATAGTCAGATTTGCTGACGATATAGTGCTCATGATCACCGGCGAAGCAATCGAGGAAGTAGCAGATCTTGCAACGGTGTCCGTGTAAAGGGTTGGTTTCTGGATGGAGGGAGTTAAGCTTCAGATAGCTCACCATTAAGCCAAAGTTCTGCTCACGATCAATAAAAGTGTTGAGCCGCACATGGAGATTACTGTTGGAGGACACACGACATCTTCGAAACAGCAGCTGGAATACCTTGGAGAAATGGTTGACAATCGCTTAAGCTTTGGTGTGCATGTCAAATACTGTTGTGAAAGTACATCGAAAGTCATAGATTCATTGGCGTGGATTATGCCGAACTGCCATGGTCCAAAGAGTAGTAAGAGACGTCTCCTTGCGAACGTTGCACTGTCGAAATTACGATACGGAGGAGCGGCCTGGAGCTCTGCCATAGAGGTAGAGCACAACAGATCCAAAATACGGAGCATACATCGGCTGATAGCTATGCGACTTTCCCGAGCATACAGGACCATATCAGCAGATGCAGCTTTTGTCATCGCGGGCATGATTACCATCGACATAACTCTGGCGGAAGATATGGAGTGTTACGAAGAAAGAGCTGTTAGAGGAGTGTGTAAAGTTCAACGAGCAGCGTCAATGTTCAAGTGGCAGGAGTAATGGGCGCATCGAACAACGCAAGATGGATGCAAAGGCTAATCCCGCGACTTTCAGACTGGGTAAATCGGAAGTATGGAGAGATCAACTTCTACCTGACGCAGTTTCTTTCGGGTCATGGGTGCTTTAAGTAATACCTTTATCGGTTTAAGCTTATCAGCTCGCCATATTGCCCGGAATGCGTAGATACGGAGGAATCGGCAGAACATGGCATCTCAAGGCGTCAACAACTTCAAAATTTGAACGCTGAAAATGTTGTGAGTGAAATGTGTCGCGACGAGCAGTCGTTGCGAGCTATAGTCAACGAAATCTAGCAAATCATGCGCGATCTCTTACGAATCAGGAAAGATGATAAACGGAGATAGCGAGATAGTTGACCACACTGGACAAGCTAATAGAAGGTGGGTAGCGTATGACACCACAATTCAAAAGCAACGCGATCTTAGGGCGCGGTATAACCCTAATCTGGACTCATACGTGTGGTGGGACTTCAAAGGTCGAACTCAGCTACGATCTTTCCTGCAGCAAAAGGAAGCGGAGGTATCATTCGGGGTAGTCGTGACAGGATTCTAGCTTGGTAGTTTCTCAATCGGCCATGCCTTGGTGGTTAGAAATCCTGCGGGAGTGGATACTTTGACGGGCGCGAGTTACTTGGAAAGCGTTACCTAACCGGCACACGTCTCGGGGTCTTCTGTACAAGTCTGAAGTTCGCGAAAGAGGAAAACGAGAAAGAGGAATAGGAGAGGGAGAAAAAGGATAATAGATAACGAATAAAGAATATAAAGAAGAAAAACCATATATTACAAAGAGGAAAAGGAAAGGGTGAGATGTATAAGTGCATGAGCACAGCCTAACACAGGTTTGAGGACAATCCAAGTAACATTTAAAGTTTTATAGGAGGCTGCTAGATAAAACATTCGTTTTATAAGGGGCTTGAGGAGTTCAATAAAACTATCGGTTTTATTCGGGAAATTTCCAATCTGATAAAAAGTTTGAAAAAACCTGTCCAACAGTCTTATATCGACCTTAGAACAAATAGCCATTGGTTGAAAATAACACTATTTTACAGCTGAAATAGAGTAACCAGCAGAAAAAAAAACAGTCTCTGTTGGTTTTCCTAAAGGAAAGAGCCCAATGCGACTAAACATTTATCTCTTGAAGAGACTGTTGATTACTGATTAGACACTGCTTCGGGATCGATGCATAATTGTAAAGAGTTCTAAGTAAGGATTTAGAGTTGAACTTTGACAAGTCGAGTCGTTGCAATCGCAAAATAAGTTCCTGTACCTTACTGGATCTATCAGGAGTATCATTGATTACAGTAAGATACCTGACTTTTACTGTTCCATTAGTTTCAATTTTTTTTTTCCATGACCCTGGTACTAAATAGGTACATTTTACGGATAGTATTCCTAGGCACGGCGAGCCACTAAGTGAAAGACTAAAAGATACATACATATATTGTTTTTTTTTTTTTTAATTGAGCAGGGAAAAGCCCCCGGAATTTGGTCACCTTTTAAGACCATTCTCCTGAGAGCATAAAACCTCCTCACTTTTTCTTATTTTGATTGAAATTTTACACTATTTCTTTTCATCACAATTCTGTTATATGATTTGTTGTTTGAATGGTGGTGGTGGTTGGCGGCTTGTGGCGGTGGTGAGTGGCGGTTTGGGGCGGAGGTGGCTGGCGGTAGTGGCTGGCGGAGAGGGAGAAAAAATATTGTATGGCGGCAATTAGTGGCAGTTACATTTCAAGTGAGGAACTATGAATTTTCCGAGCCTCCAGTGAGAATAATCACTGTTAAGGAGGCTCTGTTGGACTAATCTACTGCTGGTTCATCGATCTAGTTTGCCCTCGTTTTACGTTAGAAAGTTGGCTACATGGGTCTAAAGGTGGATTTTAACTTTGCGTTTGAAACTGGTTCTGTTACTTATGGTTTTGTATGGCCTGTAGTGGTTTTATGCAAGGATGGTGATTGGCGAATAAATCGACGAACATAAAATGATTCTCTCACTCTTTGAGGTAACCCATTCCCCGAACGCATTCGAAAAAATTACACACGATGGCACTCAGTGAGCGAACCAATCGAACTTTCCGGCCAACCTCTTTAGTTCATTCAGGAGGCGATTGGGTTGCCTGTCTGCGATGCTATGATCCAATCATCAAGCGATTGCTTTGGAAGATGATTCTGCACAGAAGAATCGCAGGCGAATATCATCAGCGAGCGATTGATGATTGCAATTCTTTCGACCGCCTCCGATCATTCGTTCTGCTCGCAAATTGGTTTTGCTATAGTTTGGTTGCCTGCGTTCGGGCGCTTCTGAAAGTAGCTCGAGCGTCAGCATTTGGTGGATCCTTTTTTATGAAGAGTAGTATCATTAATACATTTGATTTGTTGTTTGAATTATGAAATTGATAATTCAGAAACTACTTTTATCAAAAACCGTTTTTAAAGCAAAATATTACCCATTTTCGATCTTAAGAAATGTGTATACATCAGCTTAAGAGATGATGAGTATAAATGTATTAAAAAAAGAAATGTATCCATTTTCATTATCGGTGAAAAGAGATTATAAAACTTGTTCATCTTATTATTTAAATAATATCTCCAATTATTAACTTTAAATATTTCATAACTTTTTTGTGTATTCTTCCGTTTTTCGACTGTTTTTGTTAACATGTATTGAAAAATCCATGAAAAATTATAAAAAAAATGTTTCAATTCTTTAAGCAAGTTCAAAGCTCCATCTAGAATGATTTAAGACAAGAAACTATTGATTATTCAAGCCCAAGGTTTCCCAAAAATAGCTACGTTTTCGATAAAAAAAAATTCTCGCATTCTGTGATTTGAACCAAAACTTCTGTGATGGTTTTCTGTGGCGCAGTTTTAATAGAATTTTCAATATTTTTGTTTTTTTTTTGTAAATTTTTTGTCTAAACTTTGCGATGGTTTAATCATAAGTTTATAATGTTTTCATCATACATTTATTATTCATATATTTACCACATTTGCCAATTTTTGTTCATAGTGTTGTTATTTTTTCATCAAAATTAAGCCTTTTGTGATGAAAAAAAACTCATGATTAGTTTCAAATTTGAACAAATTTTAATCCAAACTAATCTTCATTTTTATATTAATAAATAACACAGGGAAACAGCATTTTTGGTACCTTTGTTTCAAAAACGGATTTTGGAAAAATTTTGCGTCTTAAAATTCAAAACATTTGTCAAATTTAGTCTAGTTTTGGTGAAATGGTGTGTGTAAATTTTAAAATTGGTCAGTTTTGGGTAAAATTGATTTTTGATAACTGATAAACAAACAAGCGTACATGAAAAAACATGGAAAGATTTTTTTGAATCAATTAATTATATCTCATTGAATGTTCTTGTTTCAGAGATACAACACTTAAAATAAAAATTGAATTATGCAAAAGACCCAAAAGATTTGATTACAACTATTCCTCACATCACTCAAGGAAGTCATTAAATATTTGACGATGAATATTTGAGCTCATTCAACAACTTTCAATACCCGTTTTTGCAAATTTGGACAAAATTTTCAAAAAGAAAACTTCAATAACTTTTCTCTCAAAAGTCAAAATTTCTAGCGGTCTTTGGGAAAGTTGATTATTGACTTAAAACCTTAATTTTCAAAAAAAAAAATTTAAAAGTGTTCTCTATTACTTCCCAAAAAGTTCCCAAATTTGATGAATGTATTTTAACATGCTTTCAAATTTTATCTCGAAATAAATATACTCAAAAGATGTACAATGTTGCTGCATACATTTAGGGGCAAAAATATAAACAATTCTCAATATTTTTTTTTACCTTAGAAACAAACGAAATGTTATCTTCATGCAATTCCCTAAATCCTCGCTCTGTTCCCATGTTCATTTTTTTTCTTCAAACTTAACCATTTGATAGGATTTTAGCCATTTTTTTTCTTCTCGGGCTTTCTCATGGAAAATGACCGATATTTTTAATATTCAAAAACTATCATCAAATGACCATAAAAATAACACTTGTACTAAACTTACAACAAGAAAAAAGTTGAACTTTTGCATTAACCAACCCATCTGCTCCTAAATGCTTAAATTTGATCAGAATAGATGTTTGTTTGTGAGCCTTCAAAAAACGAGATATTTTGAGATTTTGAAATTATAGTTTAAGTAATATAAAAAATCTTCTAATAAAAACCAAATTTAGCATATTTGTAGATCAATTCATAGGCTTTCAAACGTAGGAAACAGTTTGCAGATATTTTATCTTTTTACTAAGTATATGATGATTATCTGCAAAAATTTCATGTTAATCAAAGTTACCCCGCTGATCAAAGTTCCCCCAGTTTACGGTTCATCAAAGTTTTAACTTATTTTTCATATCCCCTGGCAATAAAATCAGTTTTTATCTTTGAAAATAAGAAAGATCATAAAAAAATATGAACATGTTGCGAAGAATTCAAATGTCTACCGTGTACCGTTTGGCCGCAATGATTTTTTTTTGTTAAATACTGTGTGCGGCGATTGAAAGATATCTGAACGAACGGCGGGCCAATCATTTGCCGATTCGATTCCTTCTTTCAGTTGAACCAGTTGAATCGGATCAGCGAACGAATATCTGGAGCCAGGAAAGTCGATGATTGCATCATTGCATGATTCAAACCTGCCCGTATGCAAGCGCCCAACGTTCAAAACCAGCAGCACTCACAGTCAGATTCGATCAACGTTATTCTTTTTCCCCCAGCGTTCGGTTCAGACAAAGATTCGCGAGATCCGAAAGAGCGCTTGAGTGAATCGTTGAAGAGTGCATCGCGATTGAGTGAACGAGTGGATTTAGACCATCCTTGGTTTTATGACGTTTTTCCTAGCAGCTCCCTAGATGGAGACCATATATTGCAATTTCGATTGAACAAATGCATGGTACATACTTATGAGGTTTCTGGTGGGAATAAACCTGGATATTTTCCACATTATGCTGTGTATAGCACTAAGCTCTTTCCTCAAACGGTCTATATGGGTATCCCATTTGATCAGCTCGTCGAAGGTCAGCCCAAGATACTTAAAACTTTCGACTTTCTCAATCACTGTTTGACTAACTTGTAGTTGATAGGGAAAGTCGAGATGCCGGTTATTTGATTTGAAAATGACATATTTGGTCTTTTCAAGGTTTAACGACAAAAGGTTTGCATCGAAGTAACTTTGAAGTGTATCCAGATCTTTCAACATTTGGGATATTATTACGCTTGCGTCAGAGTGTTCATATGACAACGAGGTATCATCGGCAAATAGTCTGGGTTTGCCATGTAAACGAAGTTTGTTCAAGTCGTTTACATACAAGATGAACAGAAGGGGCCCCAAATTACTACCTTGAGGAACTCCAACAGGCAGGCTTGTCGTTTGGTTAATTCGTACAAACTGTTTCCCTGCAAGATAGCTGGCAAATAGAGAATTCGTTGTACCCCTGATTCCAAGCGCATCCAGGTTTTTAATCAGTATTGTGTGATCGATCGTGTCGAAGGCCTTCTTTAAATCCAGGAACAAAACTTCCATGAGTTTGCGGTTGTCAAGGTTGCGTTGAGGTTGCGTTGTGAATATCGTTAACTAGTTCGGTAGCAGCTGTAAGAGTACTTGAAACCTTCTCGGAAGCCGTATTGGTAGTTGTATAATAGATTGTACTGTTTGAGGAACTGCGAAACCCTAGCTGCTAAGAGTTGCTCTAAGATTTTACTGAAGACCGACAAGATCGATATAGGGCGATAGTTACTACAGATCGATTTCTTTCCTGCTTTGTAGATTGGAACGACGCGTGCGATTTTAAGGAATTCTGGAAATTCTCCTGTTCGAACCAGGCTTGTAAGTGGTCACCATCGTTTGAATTTTTCCGGAGACTACCATCACACATCGTTCGTGACAATCGTGGAGAGCGCAATCGTTTGATCGGAGAGCAAAAAAATGTCAAATGAAATTTTGATCTTTTTTGTGGTTAGTCGTTTGACTTTCATCCCTCTTGTGTAGATAATCGAGATAATCGGTCCACATTGTTCGACCAACACATCCAAACATCACCCGGCGCTGCAGAGTGGCGATTTTTTTTCAACAGGAGGGAGTGAATAGAAAAGATTGCATTTGCTTATTGAGTTTGTAAGTTCTGCTGCGTGAAAGAGATAGGCGATGTCGTAAACTGTCGAGAATTTTGGTCGTTTGACCATCATATTATCCCTCTCGTGTACCAAGACACGAAATTTCGTTCGACAATCACACAAAGAAGAATGAATGTCGTTTCGTTTGATGGTAGTCGACTGTTCGGAAAGTTTTCGGTCGCATTCGTTTGATGGCACGAACAATGAAACTGATAAAAGAAGGCTGTGCGACTGTCAGAGAAAATGTCGATGGTTTACAAGTCTGGTTCGAACAGCGTCGTGGAAAACGTCTCTGATCAACGGTGCTAAGATGTTATGATGAACTTTTACGAATTGCGCAGAAATTCCGTCTGGGCCTGGACTTTTCGAGGAATCAAGTTTGTTCATTAAAACAATGACTTCTTGCTCTGTTGCTGGTCAGAGGTATATGTTGCTATGGTGACTGGCTGTTAGAGTTTGATTTCCGTGAATATTTCTTGGGATTGTGGTAGCTAGTTGAGTTCCAACGTTACAGAAATAACCGTTGAAAGCATTTGCTACAAGTTTTCTTCTGATGTGAGGACTCCATCCAGTTCTAATTTTATTGTTTCGGTTTGAGGCTGATTTCGTCCTACCAGTTCGTTTAAATTCTTCCACATCGTTTTCTGATTTGATTTGTTGAAAAGTTTGTGATAATAGCTTTGTTTAGCTTCCGCTTTGGCACGTTGAAGTCCTTCAAGTCATCGTTCAGAGGGTGTTTTTACATCGGGCTAGAGTGCGATCTTAGATTTTCATCAGCTTCCATACATCTAGTGAAATCCACTAGTTAAATTCTTGGGCTCTAAGAACACAGAATATGCAGAGCAAACTTGACGACCTCACAGAAAGCTCAAAGGCAGAATGTCTTAGAGTCAATGTTAGAAAGACCAAGTCTTTGGAGATCAATGCAGGATATCCCTCCAGTTTCATGGTAGCTTAGCAATAAATTGAGGAAGTAGAGTGCTTCCAGTATCTTGGTAGCCAAATAACACCTGATGGTGGTGCTCATGGTCTATGCAACATCTCGCGTCAGATATCTCTACGAAGGAAACCTTCTGGCAGGATAGTCGTCGCACTAAGACGTTGGGTAACGCCTAGATGAAAAAAAAATAAAATAAAATGGTGCGATACCACCAGGAGTAGGCGATGGGGAGAGACATCGTTGGAAATGTGTTTTCTGTGATATTTTGTCACAGTCTTCCTCATTTTACGGCGAAGTTGCCACAATCTCTCTGGTTTCTTCGGCACAAGTTGTGGAGGACTGTCACAAGTAGTGGAAGACCATTACAAATTGTGGCTGAAGAGAGACTCTTCACAACCTTTTTATGAGTACCACCATACCTCACACTCACAGCTGGTCGATCCTCTCTCTCCCTGTCAGCTTTACGGGCAAACCAGACTGATCAAGCTACGCGTAGTGCAGGGTCGCACACTCAAGGCTGGGCGCCATTGGTCTGCTGCTGGCTTGATGCGCTGGCTTAATGATCAAGCCACGTATAAACCAGTCACGCAGACATGGCTGATCGTGGCGCAAACGCGCTCAAGAGTAGGCGATGGAGAGAGTGCTCTTGAATTGGGTTCAATGGGAAGATCTGGGGCCGCAGACGTTGCTTCCCAACTCGAACTATTTAACACACTATCCTTCAGCAGTGGGAGGTCTACACGCGCAAGTGCACTCGAAGGACTGGAAGACAAACTCATAAACGAGACTACTTTCAGCAATACCTCTCATCATTACGACTCCTGAACTCTCCTCCAACAACTCGAGAACCGACATCTTTTCGCAACGACTCGAGGTTCTTACACAATCCTCTTTACTATGTGACGTGAGGCTTGACCTCTTCTCTTGCGACTCAAAATCCGACCCTTCCTTGCATGGATTCTTGATTACTTACCTCTCCGTCGCACGATTTAAGGCCCAATCTCTCCTCTAATGACTCGAGATCTGCCCTCTCCTCTAGCAACGTCTCGAAGTAAATACGTGAGCCTCTCCTATTGATGACTCAAAGCCTGATTTCTCCTCTTGCGACTCGAGATCTAACCTCTTATCATTAAAACTCGGGGTTGAACACACATACCATTTTTCTTGGAGATTTCAGGCCTGACCCCTCTTCTAACGACATACCTTATGACAAGAATTCGAGGTTCGCCACCTTTATGTCTGGCGAGTGTTTATCGAAAGCAGCTTATCCAAGACTCACGCCTGTCACAACACACGCTTGGGATGATTTCCGGTGAATACGTCATCCCATTACCTAAACTGCGATGAAGGTATAATCTTATCCCCGCAGCTTTGATCGTCGGAACTACTCAGATACTCCCTGATGTTGGGGCATCCTGCTCACGAACGCGGGCTATCCACGGCATCCGCTACGCAGAAGATGTTGCCTCAATTTTTTTATTTTCCAACCAAGGACGGTCGCTAACTACTCAATAGGATCAGTCTAAATTGACTGTTGTCCGGTTTTTTCCCCCTATTCAGCTGGCATCTCTGGCCCTGCTTTTTGGCCCCACGGTTTTTTTCTGCCCGTTCGTACTGCATGTTTTCGCTTGTGAGGCGAACCAAACTTGGTCTACTGATGTGTGGTGGTAGATGCAACTCAATCTGTAACTACCACTTCACAGTAGTTTGTCCGTGCTGAACAAAAATATGGTGTGTGATGATAATGCTTCTAAATAAATTCTACACGCCCATTGAAATTTAAAAATCTTTAGACGTTCTTATTAGAAATTACTAGAAAAAAAACTCTTACTAAAAAGACAAAACTTTTCACCGAAGAGGCCGATAAATTGTGTAACCAACAAATATTACGGTGATCAATCTATTCGTTACACAAATCGAAAAAATTAACTGCCCTGAATTAAACGGATACATTCTGGTAATTCTGTTTAGTTGTGAACTAATTAGCATGCAAATCACCCTGCTACGTTTCTTAGGTATTTTTCCTAGAAGAAGAAACAAATATCTCAACCAACCCGTTTAATCGAAAACCATTTAATCACAGCTAGAAAAGAGAAAAAAAAGACCCGGACGACAATTTCGGTGCGATAATATTTTGTCACATTTCGATCAGGGGCTGATTCCAATCTACTAGCGGCTCGGCCCCCTTTTCCCTGCCCCCCCCCCCCCCCCCCTTTCATTTTGGCGTCGTCGTCGTCGCCATGACAGAAGCTTATCAGGAAATGGGGCCGTATGTCTTCTCGGTGGATAGCTTGACACTATTTAAGTTGATTCCCCTTCGGCTCGTGGGAAGCGGGGAAGCAAAATTGGCAATAGCAACAGACCAAACCGAACCGGCTCTAGGGAAAAAAAGCCCTCAACAAGAATGAAAGCACGGAATTAAAATTGACAGTTGAATCATGTCGATAATGAGAAAAAGAAATTCTGTTCCATTAACCTCCGACTTTTCCGGGTAGATTTTTTTCTCGGAGGGTAGCCTAGAAAGAAACCCTAGAGAAAGAGATTTACGGAATTCGAGTCAGGATATGCGTCAGTGATTCAACACTCACAACCCCCTCCTCCTAATCTTCTTGAGTCGTCCTTATCTACGGTCGTCAAACTCCTGCCAAAGGATTTCTTCTTGCTTCTGTGGAAAAGTGGGATGGAACTGTGGGAGGGTCCAGCAGCTGGTGGGATCAGCCAAGGAAAAAAGTCGATCCTAAACAAACACACTAACGCCATTGATTTTGCGCTTCGATGTGGGTTTGGTTTTTATTGCCGAAACTAATATTTGGCTGCGAAACGGAACAGTTTTTCTACGAGCTTCCTCACCCGGTGGGGAAAATACCCTCGCTTGGAGCTCGTTTCTCGTGGTATTGTTACAAATGGTTTTTATTTCTGAGTTTTCTGGGGCGGGAAGCTTTCGAGGAGGTATTTTTATCCACAAGCCCTCTCTCGTCTGGGGGCTTCTGTTCGCAGATCCCATCAGAATCATCTGCTTTTTTTATTCATTCTTTGGTGCTCCGCTCCCTTCCGACGAGGATTCATCCGGTCATTTTGTGCTGGTTAGGATTTCACAAATCAATAAAAGATTTATTGGCATGTGAAAAGTGTGGTGTCTGTATTTGGATCCAGCGCTGAAACCGGAGAGTTCCGCTGCCCAAAATTTTATGGAATGGAAACTCAGTGTTCACTGAACCAAGTGTAAAGGTTTTGTTTTTAGGTTATATTTTATTTCAATTTTTTCGAGTCGTGATTCGTTAACGGAACATTGATATCAAGTTATGAAATTTAAATTTTTCTGTGAAACGATAATAATTGAACAACTTATGTTCTACCGAAAAAGGGTTAAAAATTTGTCATCTTTTTCCTAGAATAGATTATCTTGCCTCGTTTCAAAATCGTCGTGACCTGAGGGTTATCGTCTAGATAGAATTGAGCGTAGGAAGTTGGCAATATAGAGCTGAGAAATAACTGATAAAGATGCTAAATTCATCGGTCAAAGAAGTAAGGAGCTTTCAGCTCATTGAAATAGTCACCCATGAGCTACTTTTGCCACATCAACGAAACATACCGAAACTAGAAGCGATTCGATTTTCAGTTGAGAAATAAGTTGAAGACTGCTTGAGAACATCGATTATTTTGAATAACATTCTCAAATTTTCCCCTAAAAGCGATATTTTTAGCTACATTTTTAATTGCCTGAAAATTTAATGTTGATAACCTAATTTAAGAACTGTTATTTTTTTTTGAACCTATCCTATAAATTGATACGATTCTTTTCTTACGTATCAAATGGACTGAAATTCGTTACCCGTTAGAGTAAACAGAATATGCAAACATTATCGAAACCCCATAATAACCAATTTATTCAAAGCTTTGTATCCAACATGTTTAGGTGAATTAGGTATATTCAAATATGTTTAAAAAAGTGATGTTTGTAACAGGACAAAATTTTGATAAAGACTTCGAGTAAACCGAGCATTCAACAGTATTTTTTGATTGACAAGATCCAAACCGACGCACAATCTTCACGAAATAAATCTATGAAAATATAGTTTACTTAAGTGAAAATGTCCGGAAAATCGATTGGAGATCGTTTTAGACGCCGCACGAGTTTACGAACGGTGGTATTTTCCCATTTAACCTCCAATTTCCATTTAAGAACAATCCAGAAAAGCACTGACTTGGTCAAGAAAGTTTTGAACAAAAACAAAACTTTTTTTATGTGTTTCTTTTCGAGAAATCGAATGAGGACTGTTTGAAAAACCGCATGCATCGAAAAATGAAGTTATGGCTGTTTGTACCCTTAATTCCCCTGCATTTTTAATATGGTTTCGAAAAAGCATATTTGGTCTTCAAATGTACTAAACAAAGGAAGCTATCTTTTATTGCTGTTTTTTTTTTCAAGGAATCAAATGAATGCTATTTGAACCTCCGCACGTATCAGAAAATGGAATTATGACTGTTATAACTCCAAACTCTCATAAATTTTCATTGTTATTCAGATAAAGCATGTTCGGACTTTAAATGTTAAAACCTAATGAGACTTTCCTTGTGTGTTTTTTTTTTATTTTCGAGAAATCGAATGAAGGTTGTTTGAGCATTTATGAATTATGAATTATGAAAACAGTAAGTTCAAACATGAAAATTTTGAACCAAATGAAACTTTTCTTGTGTGATTTTTTTCAAAAAATCGAAAAAAGGCTCTTTGAACCTCTACACGTATCGGAAAATGGAGTTATAGCTGTTTTCCCCTTAATTCCCAACATTTTTTCAAATCATTCAGAAAAATTATGTTCGAAATTTAAAATTGTGAACCAAATGAGACTTATATTATGTGATTTTTTAAATCGAATGAAGGTTGTTTGAGCCACCAAACGCTTTGGAAAATGGAGCTATGGTTGTTTTTACCCTGAGTTCTCTTACATGTTAATATTGTTCATAAAAAGTATGTTCGGACTGGAAAATTTAGAACCAAATAAGACCTATCTTGCGTGTTTTTTTTTTCGAGAAATCGAATGAAAATGGAGCTTTTGCCGTTTTAACCCCGAACTCTCCCGCGTGTGGTGGCTCAAACAGCCTTCATTTGATTCCTCGGAAAAAAAATCACACAAAATAGGTCTATTTGTGTCAAAAGTTTCTTGTTCAAATCAGAGTTTTTATGGATTGTTAACAAACTATATGGGTATTAGGGGTTCAAAGGGACGCTATTTCCGTTCGAAAACTCGTGCGGCTTTTAAAACTATCTCCAATCGATTTTCCGGACAAATTCACTAAAGGAAACTATATTTTCATAGATTTGGTTCGTGTAGGGGGGAAGATATTGAGTTGCTTCGCGGTTTATACACTTTTTTCCTCATTTTGAAACCTCTCCCCCAGAGAGTCTTAAAAAATCAAACGAGGTTTTCTACTCTACACTCAAAATTTTAAACTTGTAATCAAATTTCGATGATTGATTAAGGTTGTTCAACAGTAACAATCTAGACTAAATACTTATGCCCAAACCTCAAAAACCTATCTCAAGTTCAAGAATTTTGCTGCAGTTTTTCAAAAATTCCTCCCTTGTTTAAAGGAATTCAGTTCTGAATATTCAATTTCGAATGACATCAAACTCATTTCAAAGGTTGGGAATATCTAAAAGTTGTATTTCTGTTTTTATATTTCGGATTTTGTATCCTGGTAAGAATTCTTGATTTTCAGTTCAAGTATGAAATTAGAAATGAAAACTGCTTATAAATCCTGATTCAAAATTGTTTTTTTTTCTTTCATATGAACATTGAATCATGATTTTCAAAAATTTTAAGCATTTTCAATATTTTAATACAGACCCCGTTTGATTTTGGAAACATCCGCGCAAAAAACCGTTCGTTTTTGGCAACATCCAAAAAAGACGGTTTTTTTGTCACCTTTTTATTTTTTATTTACATTTCCAATTAATCAAAATTAATGTAAAACGTTATACAAGCATGAAATTTTTCAATTCGGTTTAAATATAATAGTTTTAAACAGTGAAAACATTTTTTTTTTGTTTAATTAGAGCGACTTTTAACTTTTTCAGTTAATTCGTCTCTGAGTGAAAACATTAATTATTCCATGTTTAACAGCTTAAAGCTAATATAATTCAGCAAAATTGAAATAAATAATGCTAAAATAAGGTTTTCCATCAATTTTGACTAATTTTAAATAAAAATAAATAATAAAAAAGTGACAAAAAAAACCGTTCGATATTGGCAATACAAAATTCACGGGCGTGTTGCCAAAAATGAACGGGGTCTGTAATTTTTTTTTTTTTTCGTTGGTTAATTATTGGCTTTTAGTCTCAAGTTTTAATCAATAAAATATTGATTTTCCTAACAAAAAAAATTATGTTCCATATGAAGATTCAAAGTCCTTGAACTTAGTTCTTATAAAAAATTGTAAAATAACAAAAATTAAAAAAAAAAACGAAAATTGAAAACTCATATTTAGATTAAGCATTCGAAATTTATATTTTAATTTGTATTCAAGATTCAAATTTAAAATATATAATTAGAATTACGTATTGAGATTAAATCCCACAATTTACCACAAAATTTAAATAAATGATCCATAAATAAGGGCTCTGAAACTTTTCTTTTGAAATTATGATCTGAAATTAAGATTTGCCAATCCCATTTTGTACATTCCAGTAATCGTATTTCAATGTGGAAACAAATTTAAAATTCTTATTTTTAATTCAGGTTCAGAATTCAATTTCAGAATGCAGGTTCAAAATTCAGGATATGATTTAGCTCGTAAATCAGTTTTACAATCAAGATAAAAACATCAAAATGACTTTTTCGTTCAATACTTCAAGAGATCACAAACTTATGAATTTGTGTGTTTTATTTAAAATTTTAAATCGAAGTTAGTTTTTTTTTCATACAATTCAGCTAAAAATCAAAAATATCAAATAAAATTGACGTATTCTTTTATCTTAAGTGTTGTCTTTGTTTTGTTGAAAAAAAAAATTGTTGTGCACAGAATTAACACTATGGAATTCATTTGAAATGAAAAATATTTGCTGAAAAAGAAATATGTAGCTGATTTTTATCAAAAACATTCGCACAAAGTTTTTGATTTTTTCGGGGTATTTTTAACATTACTTTTTTTTTTAATTTCTTATCAAATTTCAAACTCAAATAAGAAAGTTGGATCAAGTATTCTAGATCATTTATTTTCGTAATTTTATTTATTTTCATTAATGTGGTAAAAATCTTTGAATTTTTCAAGAGAAAATGAAGCTTGTTTTATTTGAGAATGCATTAAGTCTTGTTTTAAAGAAATTTAAAGCTTTCTAAAAAAACTTATTTTTGACTCAAATCAAAATAGCCTAATCTTACAGAGCCTTGAACAAATTAGAAGATTTTAACTTTGGATGAAAGTGAATTCCATGTTTTGTTGCTCAAGGTTTCTTTATACAAATTTAGCTCAGCATTTTGAAGATTTTAGAACGTATTTTATAAGGTTATGATTCAATCCTCAAGAACCCAATTTTTTGACATTATTTTTTTTTTCAAAAATTGCATAAGAACAGAGGCTAAGGAACTTGTCTTGCAGGTCTTTTTCGGTTTCAGTTTTTACACACATCAACTATTTTTTCCTTAAATTTTGTAACTTATTATCCCTGATCCATAGCTGTATTTTAATGTAGTTTTTGTTAAAGCTGGCTCATTTCAACTCAAATAAAAAATAAATGTTGTGCTTTCCTTTCGAACTGTTGTCGTACTTTCCCAACTCTGCCTTTAGACGGGGTTAATGTTTCATCTCCTCTTCCAAATTGATAATTTGTGGAAAAATAGGTCCATTTTGAGTTTTCTCATGTTCTTTCAAGCTTCTTTAAGCTATTTTTAAATCTGCCAGTCACCTTTTTTTTCATAGCAAGGATTGAAAGATTTACATATTTTTAATCCTTTAACGAAAAAAAATGTTATACCAATTTTTAATAGGTAAACAGTTTAATACAAAAGTACTTGCTGCAGTTAGTCAAATTCTTAACCAAGATTCTTAATTTGGTTATTTAAAAAATTAGTTAAACTGGAGTATCCATTCCCTCCAATCCCGATCGAGAATTCTTGGGAATCAAAAAAAAAACATTCCCGAATCCAAAAAAATTTTTATCTACTTGCTTCTTAAGATGTAGATAAATATACACATATGCTGTGCATAAGCTCCTATAACTAATTAAACTTTAATCTCCCACAGTTAACTTTTTAATCACAGCGACTTTTAAACCGTAAATTACACATCCGTGTGTGAACCAAAAACCATAATTCATCCATTTTTGCTCTGTTTCCTTTTCTAAATACTCTCGCGACTTTCATTGGAAAATATGTCAGATTCAGCAAAGAAATTATTGCTCTATATTGATATATATGGATAAAATTTTGATTTTTTTTTCCAAAAAAAGGGTTTATACGTTAATTCCAATCTAAAGGTTTTTTTCGTTCAAAAACTTAGTATTTGAAGTGAAAAACGACATTTGATTTCAAATATAAAACACAATGAGAAGAATTGGAATGGTCCGTTTTAGTATAGGTACTCATCGTTTAGTATTTCCGATTCGGTCTAAATTATCAGCAAATTAATACACTATTTGTAACAAATGGGCAATTTTTGAGAACTGACGAGATTTAATGGATTTCCATTAATCTATTTAACCAACTCCTTTTGTTTGATTTAAGTCTTTGAATGGTTTAAAAGTGCGGTAAATTTTTAATAAAACTTAATCAGGGTATAATATGTAAAAAAAATCATAAAATACATATGTTTGGCTTCATATGTTTTCATAGAGGGATAATATATCTTTCCAGGGTGTATTAGGGTGGAATCTCTCTTTTTCTTAAAGATATTGACCTCTACTTATAACTTCATCTTTCTTCTTCACTATAACAAAATCTATCTTAAACAATGAAATGTTATTACAAAAATCGGACATTGGCTTTTTAAAACGTACGGTACAAGCTTTTCCAAATAAACAAAATGTTAAAAAATTTCCTGTTTCAATATTTCATGAGAAAAAAGTGCACAGATTTTACTCTAAGATGTTTCAAATTTAGATTTTGTCTTCAAAACTTATTAATGATGAGTAAAATGTTCTCTTCGAAAGAAATTCTGACTGTTTTACTTTGTCATTCTGAATACTGGGTTTAAGAAATTTAGTCATAAAATAGTGAAATTTATAATCGCTTCTGTTCAAAACTCTCATGAGACTGCTGCAAGTTTAAAGGATGAGCTTTGTCCTATTAAGGCCGGAAAAAAAGATTTTCTTAATTTGTCACTCTTTCTTTTTAATGTTTTGAAAAAAACCCGAAAGTAGAAAAGAATAAGGTTTTCAAAATGTAATTCAAAAATGTTATCAAACATATCCTAGGGCAGAAAGCAATGGGATTTGAAAAAAAAAGAAATTTTTCGGTTTTTCTTATTCGTAATTTTTTTATTTTGTTTTTTTTTAATTACTTTAATTTTTAATTCCTTTAAATGTAAATTGTATGCAATTTTGGTTGCATGCCAGGTATTTCTTAACTTTTCAGTATTTTGAATTATTTTAAAATTATCTTCCTACCTCCGTGATCAAGGTTGCCAAAATCACAGAAAAATCTATAATTTCACAAAATTTTGAGCCAATTTTCATCACAGAATCTGGGTCACAGAACACAGAATTTTAGAAATATTCACAGATTTCACAGAATTTTCAAATTTTGAAGTTTTTCCAAATTCAGTTTTTTTAATGTCAATACTAATTTTGGATCATAATCTTTAAGTTTCAAAAATATGGCAAAATTGGTAATGGTAATTGATTTTTCTTAAGTTAAATGTAAAAAAGACGCAACTTGACATGACTTTTGAATGAAATAAGTGAAAATACATCATAGAAAACCGTCACAGAATTTTAAGGTAAGATCACAGAAAGTCAGAATTTCGTCAAAACACAGAATTTTTTTTTCGGAAACCTTGTCCGTGATGTGTTATCTCCGAGTAATAAATGGAGAATTTCAAATTTGTTCTGGCATTATCCTCTTACAATATGATTAATGATACATTTTCCCCCTAAACAATTTCTGAAAACTGTGAAAACATTGCACTCTGGATTTGGCGTAAAAAGGCTAGGTTGTTATGGATTAATATTAAGAAAGAAAACGTCTGATAAATAAGAAAAACTCTGAAAGTATAGACACCGGAAAATAAAAAAATCTTATAGTCGCTTTTAGATATTTTGCAAGTTATATATGTCACTAATTTTCTAGATGATGCAACAACCATATAACTTAGTTTTAAAAACACCAAAAATATGAATAAGTATTACAAATAAAAACATTTGTAGGAACATCAAAATATGTTGGATACTTCTTATCAATATGCATATAATCTGTACAAAAAAGTCAAATCAGATTTTTTAAAAAGTATTCTAGATAAAACTAAACTGACTTTTCTGGATTGTAAAATCAAAACTTCCTGTCCAAATTTAAGAATCTATCAAACCATCTTGTATATCATGTCTTAGTAGAATAAGTTTGATAATAATTGATGGTTTTTTTTTCAAAAAGTGTTTTTTAATCGTGAAAACGGATTTTGAATTTCAGATTTTATGGTATGGTATTTTGAACAGATTCGTTTAGTTTTTAAAAAATACGCCGATCTGCTTTTTTAAACTTTTCAAATCAATCTTTGCAAATCAATTGTTCTTATTTCAATTTTTTTTATCAAAAATCTGATTTCTTAGAAACCGTTTTGAAATAAGTTTTTTATATTTATTTTTCTGATTTCGAAAACGTCTCTTACTTGAAAGCAACCTGTTCTAATCTTACACCCTGGCATAAAAGTTTTCTCCATTCAAGGCAACCAAATTCAGAAGAACATTTCGAAACAGATTTTTTGGTCCCAAAAGGGAAAACTCTGAGCCGGAGCAAGAGGAAAGCAAACTCTAAGAAACGCTTCCGGCAGTCCGAGGCAGCATATTTTGTGCGTTTCCATATTTCTTCGTTCTTTTCGGAGATGGTGGCCCCATTTTTTTTGCTGCCTGCTCCCTGGGTGATTCGTTTTCCGGAATCAGATTTTTCACACCCAATTGTGATAGAGCTATTCGACTTTTGCCGGGGATTTTCCCGGCGAAGGATTTGGTGACCCCTTTTTCGATAAAACCGAGATCTTTCCCATGGGGGTGCTTTTTTCTGGCTTGTGTCAGTTTCGGCCTTGGGCCGCTTGAATGTTGGTTTCCACTTAGGGAATCTCTCCCGGTGGAATGTGGCCTTTGATTTGTCAATGAGTGGAGCGGCCCATAAATTTGGCTGGACTGTGAAGGCTATAAATTTGTGGCATTTATTCGCAGGATAAGTTTATTTTTTATGAATGATAGATGTAATAATTCAGGCAAGAAAAATAAAAATAATACTTTAAGTATCTTTTGGAGCTTAAATCATGAAACATGTCGAATCTGATTCGACAAATTGATATTTAAATATCAATTTCGAACCTATTAAAAAAGAAAATATAAAGAAAAATACATTAAAATCGTCCCTACCCTAGCATTAGCAGTAACTCACAACCCTAGGCGGGGACGTATTTCCAATATTTTCACATCATTTAACTTTTTTTCCCCCGTTTTATTCCTTCCAGGGTTCCTGGGAAAAAAAAATCAAGCATTTCTCATTCTCGTTCATCAATCGTCGTCGGAAGAAGCCGGAAGAAAAAGTTATCCATCCGAAACGAGAAAAAGAAATCAAACCATTGATCTCTATTTCCCATCGATACGCAAAGCCTGGCCTCGCCCAGGAACTTTGCCCATTCACGGGGTTGTTAAGGCGATAAATTATATTATCGTCAATATTTGCTGGTATTTTTTCTCAATTTTCCGGCTGATCCTATGTAAAGAAGCTGACACAAATGGTTAACGCAAAGATTTTTTGTTGCTTGAAGCTGGCTCTCACAGACGTAATATATTATCATACATTATCATCATATGATATAAGAAAACTTTTAGCTTTTTTATCGAATTTAGGATGTGAAAAAAAGGGAAGCACATTTCACGAAACCCAAACAAAATTGAAAAAAAGTGTAGTGCAAAAATATTATGACCCAGATTTTTTTCAAAATCAAATCTTTGAAACGTGGACTTTTTTCAAAGATCGCTTTTGCGGAACCTCCGAACATTTTTTTTTGTTGGCCCCATACAAAAATTTGTTCTCCACACCCTTACCTATCATTTAAAGGTTGAGCCCCAAGTTCCCAAAAACTATGGTATTTTGGGACACTCTTATGTGAAATCGATCGCGTTTGGAACAAAAATCCAAATTGTGCAACAAGCGGCTTTCAACCGGTGTATTAAAGCCGGACAGCTGAATAAAACAGCCCCAAAAGTTGGTCAAAAACATGTCCATACGAAGAAGTCTTCTTCAATCCTAGCTTTGGGCAAAAGTCTTTTTGTTTGGTTTTGGTACCCAAACAATTGAAAGTGGGTCCGGCCGGTATTCAAGTTATGCATTTTCTCTTTGCCAAGGTTTTAATTTTGGTTTTTTGCTGGTATTTGCAGTGGACAAGTTACCGCAGTTTTTTTTGAGGTAGTGGTTGTCTCCGATGAGTGAAGCTTTTTGCATGTCAGCAAATGCCGATTCATTACATATAAGCGTTTACGTTCGACCGGTTAGACTGATGATATGTTACTTAATTGTGTGAACACATTCAACGTAAAAGCTCTTGAAGGCGATGTTGATTTGCCTCTTGAATGACGAATCAAATTAAACTCGTTGTAACGACAATTTTCCATGAAGGCATTTATAGATCCGTATATCATGATTTTTGGTAGTTGATCATTTTAAAAACTAATTACATTTGATATGATTCGTTCAGGATCACCCTTACTAGCAAAGATTGATAGCCTACCATAACTAATCATTATTTTTGCTTTTATTTTACAGGTAATGAAGATTCGACACTCACTTTTATTGGTGGTAAGCGATCAAATTTATAAGCAAGATTTTGTTTTAATATCATTATATGTAGGAGAGAGTAAGATAACGTGGGCACTCTGAATATCTCGATGAGTGTAGAGATAAAACTCTCAATCCAACTGTCATCGTCGTCGCTTTGCGTATGCATATATTTCTATATGTTGGTGACTTATGTACGCATTATATACTTTTTTTATTTATCAAGCTAAAAAAAATATAACTTACATTTTAAAACAAGCACCCGTAAATTGCATCGATGGGAAACCTAAACTTCATAACAAAAATATGTTCATACGCTTATGTTCTTAGTTTTATTCATGTTATTTTACATGGAAAAGGAATTTTTGATGAAACATCAATAAGTCACACAAACGCAACCAATTTGCAAATCATAGCTTGTGAGTAATCGTAGTTTACATTTTGTGGGGTATCTTGGGTCACCTATTTTTTATGTTTTTATACACATTCAGAACTTAAAATAAGTTTTTCTTATCTGTAAATTTTTTTATGCCAAATTCCAATGCGATAGAGACGAACATAAATATTATATAAGGATTTTTGCCGAAACGTTTGCAAGCCAGGTTTTTGGAACAATTCGATCATACACCAGTCTCTTTTTTATTTCCTCATCTCAAATTTCTTTAAAATAATCAAATGAATGATAAAATTTCAGTGTGGGGTCAACTCATAAAATTTGCATGTTATTGAGTCAATTTGGATTTGGTGGCCAAATTTTCAAAATCCAAAAAAATACTTTTTTTGAAAAACAGTCAAAACTCGGAGAAGTAAATTTATTTAAAATATAAAAATATTGCCTTATAATTCCTTTAAAAAAACTTTTCATTTACTTTTTTCTTTTTATCTTTTGAAATAAAGATGTGATGAAGGAAATAAAAAAAGTGGCCCATGGAACCCCACACTCCCCTATTATTTAATCGTTACAAAATTTACATTGCTTCCAAGTTGCATAGCACTTTAAAGCTGTTTTAAGCTTATTTGGGATCGCTGATTCCAATATCTAAATTAATTTTTTTTCTAACACCTCCCGTTTTTGAATAATTTTGTAAATCAGGTTAAAATTCATGTAACCAATTTGTGCACTTTTTTTGATTTTTTTTTGTTTCGATTATAGTCGTTTTACCATCTTTATGACATTCGCTACTTTATCAACGGTGCAGTTAGCGGATCGTTATTGAAAAACTTATCCGGTACAACTGTGCTCGATGTTTGCTCTTGGGCTCGAACTCGCGGACATCGGCCCAGGAGAAAACAGACGTGCCAACTGAGCTATATCACAAGCCCTGTAGAATTTAATTTTTTTAAAGCAATGTATAGAAATCTAGAATATCTTGAAAAAAAAACCCCTAAATTCTTGATTAGATGAAGAATAATAAAAGGATTCAAAATCAGTTTTTTTATATAGGTTTGTGGGTTCAATTTTTATTCAAAGGTGGTCAATTTAAAATTTTCCACACACCATACCACTAAACTAAGAACTGGTAGACAAAATCGGAAAAAAATAATCGAATTCAGGAAGTTACATTCTTTCAAAAACAGTTTTTGAAACAAAGGCCCAAAAAATACTTTTCCCTGGTTTTATTCATAGTCATTTTATACAGTCTACTATGAAATTGTTGAAAAATTTACACAAGAATCCGAAGCATTTTTGTGCACGATTAGTCCATACCAAGTGACTATGAAAATGCATCGACCTTCTCCGATTTGGCTCTTAATCAGTAGCATGATTTATTGCAGTGTTAATAAGAACAAATCAAAAGTTTTGGGTAAATTGGACAACCTCCGAATGGGAGCCCTCCCTTCTCCCATTCTAAATAATTTAACCTCTATTCCCAAAAACAGATTTTTTTTGTGAATGTTTTAGAATCCGTAGAAGCTACAGATGAGGTGAGACCCTTGTTTTGAAGAATAAGTTATTGTCAATCGAATGCAAATCACAATTCTCCTGCTTTTGTTAATTCCATGGCGCTTCTAAGGCATTCCACGCGCTTGTACTGCTCAAAAGTTATTTTTATCCGCTCTCGAATTATACATTTCTCAAAATCGTCCATAATTTCGATAACTTAAATAACAAAAACTATCGGAAAACCGAAAAAAATATATAGGTATAGTATTAAACATGCTTGAAATATTTTGAACATGATTTAAACAGATTTGAGTATAACATTTTTTATAGAAAAGGTGTAAATTTCGACAAGTTTTACAAAATAATTAATTACAAATATATGAATTGTTTTTTTCGCAATTTGCGTAACACTTCTTGAAGCCTAGAAATACTGCTTCATTGTGTAGAAAAATAAAACTTATTTGTATTCAATGTAGTCACCCTTTTATGTTTGACCTTTTTCAAATGAGAACAGCAGATATTGACTCAGTTTTAAAGTAATATTTTAATTCGAATTACACAATCAAACAGGTTTGAAGTCGTAATTTTGAGTATTACTAAAGTTATGGTCCATCAAATAATTTAAAAAATTCCCAATTCATTTCAATACGGTTTTGCAAATTTCTTCCAATCCCTGTGAATTGAATAAAGGTGTAGAAAGATGATTGTGATTGACTGGGATTAAAAAAAATTGTGAGAACTAGCATATCCAAAGAAATAACAACAATTAAAAAAAAAACACTTAAAAAATATTTTTTGAAATTTTTCCGCATACTTTGTTTGATATCTCACACATACATTAAAATATCGTAATATAAATACCATCGGCTGGTTTCTATGAATCTCTTTTTTTTGTCTGAACATTACCTATTCAAAAATAATAAGCGTTTCCAAAATATGCGGATTGTGGATGTGGATATGTGGAAGTGTTGTTTTAAAACAAAACTCTGTATTGAAGGGTTAAACAGCGATCGAAACAATCGCAAATGAGTGAATTCACGCCAAAAGAAATAGAAATTTTTTAATTTTTCATTTTTTTTTACAAAAAAATTCAGATCTTTTTTAAATGACTAGACGATCATGAAACACTAAACTAAAAAAATAATCCATTTTAGTGTGAATTCACGTCACAAATGCAATCGAGCCCAACACGAACACATTAATTTTTTTCTAGTGACCCAATCATGCTCATTTCAAAGGAAATTTAATTGAACTTCTAGAATGATAACAGAAGTCCGGAATAGTGACTTAATGTCACGGTGGAATATGTCTAATATGTTTTGCGTTAAATTTTACCACTCATTAACCCAAAGAAATTTGCGTCATTTTTCCATAATAATTTTTGAAATGATAAAATCCAGAAATTTCACTGTTTTTGCCTTATGAAAACACTTTCGAAAAGATCGCTTTGCTCCATCACTCTATTATCGGTTTCTCGTGTTGCCTTTATTTATTCGTGACATGTAATCATGGACATTTTTTTTCTTAAACTAAGCCAATTAAGAATTACTTATTATGTAAAATTTTACTCTGCACATATTGGCGCCATAAAAAAAGTGGGAGCGTTTTGTGATAACGATGCAAGTCATGCAACTCAGTTGTTTAGGCGCAAAATTTTAGTCTACAGAATTGATTGCAGCAGATTCAAAAGTAAACTTTGTAATCTTTCACACAAAATAGATTTTCCAAAGTCAGTCTGCAACTCTGTCGTTAATATAAATTTGATACTTTATTGAAATGTTGTTCCATGGTAATTACCCAAAATCTATTTCTGTTATTTTGATAATTTTAGAACAACCATCAACAAAAAAATGTTTAATCAGCCTAAAAATCTTCAACGAAATTTGAGATACTTGACACGCATGAACCAGCAAGAATGTACCAGATATAAACAAAACCTAATTAAATAATCGTATGATGCAAAAACAGGTGCTTTTCTGCATTAAAAAAGTTTTATTGAAAATCACTCTATAAGAATGTAAAATTTAAACCTTCGTAGGGCTCGGTTGATTAATGAGAGAAATTTGTCATTTGAAAGATTTTTTTTTTCATTTTTTGTCAGTCTTCCTGCTCTTGTTCAAAACAATAGATTAACCTTATCTGCAGCTTCTACGGTTTTTGAGATATGAAAAAAACTGCTGTTTTTTTGGAAAAAGTCAACACTTTTAAATTTCTCTAACTGTTTATCTTGAAAGTTGGATATCTCCGACAAGGCGCAAATTGTTTTGAATTATTTCGTGTTGCTTATATAAAATTATACCCTGAAGCTAGACTAAGGTTGCCAGATTGCGCAGTTTTATCCGGAATTGCTCTGATATTTAATACTAAATTTAAGCAGAGTCCGATCCCGGTTGCCCGGATTTCATCGAAAAATACCCGGATTTTGCCCGGATTTTGCTCGGATTTTGCCCGGATTTATTCACTTTGTTTGGCAAATTAAACAGAAAAAAAATAACAAACACCTCCAAAACGAAATTTTTAGAACAAGCTTTATAAAAATAATCACGAAAGGTTTTTTGAAAGCCTAAAATACGGTTCAAAATCTATCGATGAGTTTTGATTAAGAAAAAATTTAATTTTCATTTTTTGTTTCTTGATTTTTGTTCCGAAATTTCTAAGTTTTGACAAAATTTGCCCGGATATTGCCCGGATTTATGGTCGTCAATTTGAAATCGAATGCCCGGATTTTGCCAGGTTTTTATATAAAAATTGCCCGGTTTGTCCGGCCCGGATACGTGCTGAAAAAATTCTGGCAACCTTACGCTAGATCGCTGCAAGCTTTGTATGGAAATTTCTAATTATAAAATTTTTGCACTTCCCTAAACTTTTTTTGTTTGTTTTGACTACTGAAAATATGTAGCAATAAAAGTTTTAGAAGCGATTCGTTGAGTTCTGGATTAGCGCAACGAGTTTTAATTTTGCTTGGAAATTTGTATGGGAAAACAAAATTTTTCATTCAATAATCATGTAAACAAACCACAAACCTAACATGTACCCGAGAAAAGTTAACCAATGATACACCAACATATGTGTTTCAAAATGTATTTTTTGACTTTTGGGGATTGAAACGGCTCCGTCAGTCAATTGTGGGAATTAAATTTGGAATTGGAATATTGTCCATGGGAAAATGATAAAAATTACTCGTTTTTAATCCCACAATTGACTGACGAAGGCGTTTCAATCCGCAAAAAATTAAAATTATACAGTCGAAAAACAATATTGGAATTTTTCAATTTCAACGATTTTGGCTGCTTATTTGAAAGCTATTTACTGTTGGATGAAAATCCCAAAAAAAACTTCTCTACATAGCCATCGAGTTTGTTGATGTACATATATAACCTCGGCAAAATTAATTGGGTGGCCTGAAACTAAAAATGTAAATTTTCTATCAGATTTTGTTATTGAAAATACTTTTGAAAATAAGTTGAAATCATTTGAGAAATTTCTGCACTTTTTTTCAAAGCTTTAAAACCAAAACTTTATATTTTAAAATAAAAGCACAGATAAAAGTGTTAATTCAATTATCAACTTTTCTCAAGACTTATGGTAAATTTGAGTTTTACGAAAAAAGTAATAGATAATAGGAATAGAAAGTAAAAGAAGTTTTATATTTGTTTATTTTTTCTAGTTTTCAAAATTTTTAAAGAAGTTTCAAGCCAGATTTAAATTTTAGATATTTTGAAAAGCTTAAATTTAACCGTTTTGCAGGACTCAACAAAATTGGATAGTGAAATAAATTTTTAAATACTTTCTACAGAAATGTCCAAAAAATTTGTATTGATATCTTTCAAATTTGACAAAAAATGCGAGTTCAAGATGCTTAAATCTACCAAATCAATCATCAAATGAATTTAAAAATTTTATAGAACAAGAATAACAAAAACTTTTTTTTTGGTATTTTAATTCTGAGTTTTTGTGTTTTGAAAACATAAGCCTTCAAATTTATGTTTTTAAAAAGAAAAACATAGTTTCTTCCTTCTGTTTGTTCCAGGACCCAATATTTTAGTGACTTAATTTTCTGAGCCTTATATCAAATATTTGATCCAATATAAGATCAAAAAATGATTCGAAGTACCAACTTTAAATCTAAATATTATTGCGAAATGTACACTAAATTTATTTCCTTTATGCTTTGAATATTAACAACAAAACTTGGAATTCCTCAGTTTTGTTTTTTTATAGTTTCTTATTGATCATTCACGAAATCACCCATTTCCCAATATGTACTTTGCCAGTATAATGGAACATGATTTATATTAAATATATAAAATTAATTCTCTGAAATTCAAAATTAATTTTTCATGCCTTTCATTTTCATAACTGAAGGAATATTATTTCACAAAAAGATTTTATCTCTGACTCTGGCACTCTTGGAATAAAATTAAATATATTCTTCTTTAGATCGAATAAAATTGAATCATCAAGTACAGTAGAAATTTTCTAAAGTTCGAAGCGGATTTTTTCCTAATTGAAAATTTACATTTTTTCAATGTTTCTTTTTCAAATTCAAAATACTTCAGCGGAGTATTTCAAACAATTTTCCAGTTGAAAATGAAGACAAGGAACATTAATTTAACAATATTTATCATTTTCCAAATAATGAACCATGTTAAATTTTTTATCTGATCTGACATTTATTTGAGAATAATTTTTTTAAATATGACTTTTGGAAAAATTTATTCAAATTTGAAAACTAGACTGCTGCGAAATTATTTTGAAGCAAATTGGTAGTTCAGAATAAGGAACATCATTTTGAAAAAAATATCAATGACTAACCGAAAATTGCATTGATTTGAAATTTTCCTTATGAAAAGTTTTGAAAATTTGAAGATATTTTATTTTTAAAATTTAATATTTTTTAAGTTTGGGTGAAAATGATTAATAAGAAAATGATGTAAGAAATCAGTTTCCTTATTTACTGTGTATTTTTTGTATTGTTAAAATTTGTAAGGTTACTTTGAATTTAAATCCCCTCTAGTCCATGAAATTATTCAAAAGCCCTAGCAAGCAAAGACTGCTATTTTTAAACACTTTTCAAAGGATTCAGATGTTTTATTTTGAAATTCTTATCTAAGTTTGTGGCATATCGGCAAATTGAAAATCTAATAAGAGAGCAATTATGATAGATATGAAAATTGATAGGTGGAAAGGTCAAAGCTAGAGCGCTTTTGAAATGGCTATAACGTTTTTCATGAATTACTTTGCTTCTTTTTATGTTCACAAAAATGAAGCTTATAAATAGGTTATACCAATTATTGAAGACAAACTTTATTTTTAGCTTCTTTGAATTTTTAGGAATAATTTATATGCAGAAATTTCTTATCCATCATAAATTTTACACTGATGGTTGGTGACCCAAAAGGCATCGATAAAACATATGGTATTAAAAAGTCAATTTTTGCAGCCATCTCCTTTTTTTTTTTTTGTAGCGGCCCACCACACTCCCCCACACCAAAAGGCTCAATTGAGCCCCCTGGTAATGGACGCTACTGTTCTCAGCATGTCTGGCAGCAATGATAATAAAAGTTAACGCAAGCAAATTTTAATCATGCAGAGAACACAAAAATTTTTGAATGTCGTGCGAGGAAATGTATTATTTAACTTAATTGACTACAATATGAATCTCAATGGAAAAAAATTTCCTTTGAAGAGATTCATTATACTATATTTACTATTACACTATTTATTTTTTGCTTATTTTATCAAGTTATGTTCAATAATTTAATATAATAAAATTACAAACTACAAAATTTTTAAAGAATAATACTATTAGAAAATAACGCTACAAATGAACAAAAAGTAAGCAAAACAAAGACTGGTTGATGATCGACTGTTTTAATGGTTCAATTTTTCTTTCAAAAGCTGTATCACTTTGGTTTTGAACATGGAACGATTGGTTATATTTTTAATTTCAGTTGGTAAGGTGTTGTATTTAGTAGGTCCAATAAACGAAATTCTTTTTTTGCCCTAATGATGTTGTTGATCGGCTTCGTTGCAAGAAATCTGCTCTGCTACTTAACACATTGGCGCCATCAAAATCTTATTTTAGGTTTTAATTTTAATTTTTAAAATACAAAAATATTTTGCATCACTGTACACAAAACTTAACAATGCCATCTGATTGACAATAGCTTAATCTTCAAAATCTTACCTT
Organism: Uranotaenia lowii; assembly: GCF_029784155.1. Taxonomy (NCBI): domain Eukaryota; kingdom Metazoa; phylum Arthropoda; class Insecta; order Diptera; family Culicidae; genus Uranotaenia; species Uranotaenia lowii. Next base: position 259,119,875 of record NC_073693.1, read on the forward strand.
ATTTGTAGCTTCAACGTTTTCTGAGACTATAGAAAATTGCTGATGTTGGGAAAAAAAGCAAACATTTTAAGAATGGGGAGACTCCCATTCTGAGTGGGGTGGTCCGATTAACAAAAAAAATTATTTTCCTTATTTACATAACAGTAAGTCATCCTACTAATTTAGGTCCAAATAGAAGAGGGTCGATGCATTTTCACGGTCTCTTGGTATGGAATGACCCGTATGCATTTTTCCTCGAACGAAGACAAACGAAAAGTGTTCAACTCTTCGGAAAAGTTTTCTATTCATTATGCTTCACCGCCACAAAATTCATTCCAACTTCGGTGATTGGCCGGTTCAAGTTCATGAATGTTGAAAAGCGACGTTCCAGTTTTCCAGGTTCAGATGACCTATTTTCCACCACCATCCACGATTCACGATTGTTCGAAAAACACTTGAACCAGATTGGCGTTATTGTTCGCAAATTTTCGGTAAATTTGTGACCACGGCCACCGCGAACAAATGAGAGTCACTTTCGGGAGGTTTTTTTTGTGCTCTTCGCTATTTTTCGGTTGTCACCCTCCGTTTACCTTCTTCGTAATTTTTTATAAGGTTTTTTGTCGCTCCAGGGGGGTAAAAAGATGTCTTAAACTTTAGCAGTGTTCTTGCCACTCGCCATTGTCTTTTTTTATTATCATTTTTCGGGGTATGTCTTTTCCCGGTCCGAATCAAAAGCGCCCCCATTTTTATTTCCAAGGACGACGACGGTAGTCACCTTATTTGATGTGTCTTGAGAACGTTTATTTAAATTTGCTTGGGGCAAAGTTTACCGAAGGTCGAAAGTTGCTAAACATAATGGTGAGTCGTGGCGTGGGTGGAGGAGAATAAATGAATGAATGAAAAAAACCACCCAACCGGAAGTGTGAGAAATATCCTGAATTGAGCCAACCGATGGGGCCACGAGGTAAGACAAAACAGAAAAAAATGGCGGTACTCAAAAAATGAATGTCGTGGGAAACCTTTGAATGCCTCCCCTTGTCGTAAAGTTGTATGATATAGCGTGGCGGGTGCTTGTTAGAGAAAAACCCGAAAGAAAACAAAACACGTGGCTTTGTGTTTGTTTGTCCAACGACGACGGTTTGCGTTTAGATCGTCGTCCGTCTCGTGTCGCCAGGAAAGGGACATTCAATTTATTTTTATTGTTCGAGATGATGGGAATTGCTTTGGCTCCCGAGGATGATGCTCGAGCCAGACACGAAAGCCATGCTCCGGGCTTCTTGAGGCCTGTTATGAATGGATAAGCTAAGGTAAATATGTGCTCAGTTATGGGGGCGAACGAAAATTTAAGTGCAATAGAGATAAGCTTCGGGATATTGAAATTTAAGCTTGGAATAATGTTGAACTAATGAGAACATTATCTTTCGGTATTTTTTAGAAAGCTTAATATTCTTCGGGAATTCCTGAGAATAAAAAAAATCGGAAATACCTGAATTCCGAGAAACACTATAATTTTTTGAGAATTCCCGAATCCAATAAAAACAGCTAAATTACTAAAATTAAACTGATCTATTTGGAAAAAATGGGTTGAAATCAGCTAGGAAAAAGATTGTTCTACCTTGATATATGGATTATGTACAGATGGCATGTAAGATATGGACAAAATAAACAAAATTTAAATCAATTTATATAAAACAAGTATTGTATACGGTTACACTGAAGGTAAAATTGTAAAATAAATAAATATGATAACGTTTGTTATTGTGGAAACACTAGGCAAACAAAAAAAAGTCAGTCATTGATCTATACTTGCGAGTGACAGGCGCGTTTGAGTGAATCTATGAATTAAGATTGGTAAAAATCTTAAAATCACGATAATGGCGTAGTTGGTAGAATAAGCACAGAAAGCGAAGATTTTTAAAGCTGCTGCTACAAATAATATTTTCTAATTCAGCCTCCGGTATAAACACTGATTGGCAAAGGAAGCGCAGATTTCAATGGCTGCTGCTACGAAAAAAATCTAATTCGGCCTCCGGTAGCAAGACGGATTGGCTAAGGAAGCGCTTATTTTTTAAGGCAGATAAGTTTAAGAAGCGCAGATTTTCTGCCGCTGATTGTTTTTCGATTTGGCTTTCCGGTAAAAAAAGACGGATTGGCTTAGAAAGCGCAGATTTTTAAGGCTCTTGCTGCTGATTATTTCGTATGGTTTGACCTTCCGGTAGGTAGACGCATTGGCACAGGAAGCGAAGATTTACAAGGCTGCTGCCACGAATTTATTTTTTTTATTCGGCTTTCGGTAGCAAGACGGGTTAGCTTACGAAGCGTAGATTTTTAAGACTGCTACTGCTGATTGTTAGTTTTGAGTTGGTCTTCTGGTCGAAAAAAGACGGAGTAGCTTAGGAAGCGCAGATTATATGTCTGATAGTGCTGATTATTTGTTATTTATGATTTGGCTTTCGTTTGGATAAACGGAATTTGCATAGGAAGCGAAGATTTTTAAAACTGTTGCTGCTGATTGTATTTTTAATTTGGCCTTCCGGTGGAAAGGACGGCTGCTACTGATTGTTGATCATGATTTGACCTTCCGGTAAAAAAGACAGATTGCCTCAGCTATTCGAAACGATGCATCTTTGATGTTAATATGCTAAAAACTTCCGCAAAGTTCCTTTAGGACGATTCAGAATACTTTGCATCAGTTCCTACCAATAACTAGATTTTTTCATCAGAATAATGTATGATCCATCAGCTGGAGCAATGATGGGGGATTTGAGGGCAACAAAGATGATGAAATTGAGCCATCGACTATTTGGGGATCTTCAGCTTTACAGTTGGCGAAAAGTTGTCCAATAATACTAAGACGCTTGTGTCGGATGCTCAGCGTTTTTTACGAAAGCCGTAAAATAGTGAACAAACATCGTTAAAAAAAAACTTTAAAAAAAGTGCAATTTATAAGCTTGCAAATAAGTCAGTCCGATCTGCAATAACTTATAAGACAACTTAGTTATGATCAAAACAAATTTGCCTAATTTTTTAACAGTCGGACGTTTTGGTAAAAATCATCAGAAAATAATGAATATTTAGCTGAAGTTCTGAGTATGTTTTTCTCTGAAAATGTTTCATCTAAATATCTATTAAACAAGTTCAACTCATTAGCTTCTAAATAAGCCTACCAGATAAACAATACGTTGTTTGATAACAGAGATACGCGTGAATTAAAAATGCATGTTTTAGAAGACTGATCCCAAACTTATGGCCGTTACACCATACTACAAAATGATCCCGAACTTTTTGACGGTGATTTATGTAGAGATTTTATATATTTCAAGTACATTGCAAATTTTTTGCACAAAATTCAATAAATGTATTTTGATGAGTATCAAAAAGGATTCGAATGCAACTCAAATTTAAAAATTTCGTCCACTGCATGCTGAGATGATTTGGTTTGAATTTAATTTAAGTTTTTGGAAAATGTCGCAACTTCAAGCTTAATTTAAGTCATATAAATTAAATATTAAGTTTTTTCAAGAAATATACGAAGAATGTTTTGCTCACGATCTCTTAAATGAGATCAAAATAGCTTAAATATGTCATTAGATGGCTGAGATGATTAAAATTTTTATGTTTTTGAGGGGGTGATCCCTAACTTTTGGCCGGCAGTGTAGGTGTACTTTTCAAACAAAGTCAATTTTTTCTGCATTGAAAATTTGACCCGCGGACATATTTTTATCCAATTTTTTCGTTGAAAAAGCATTCTATACCATTTGATCACATACCAAAATAGTGAAAAATTTGTTGTCGTTTGATTCAATAATTCGTTCCCAAAAATTTTTGCGAGCTATACAGAATCGATTCCAGCCTGTATTAAGGGGGGGGTAGGGTCTAACACTTTCAAAAAATCGATTTTTTTATTTTTTTATTTTCTTATTGTAAAACATTTCAAGAATGTTGTGTCAAATTTTCAAGTCAATTGAAGCAAAACTGTAGAAATTATAGGCCTTTATCTTCTCCTATCTAATACTGCAAGAAAGCAAGAGCAGAAACTTCAAACGCGTTTTTCTCGAAGGCACATTTTTAAAGTCCGTGGACATCGTCATTTGAAAACTACTTATCCGATTCTTTCCAAATTTGGAACATATTTTTTACATACAAAATACCAGACCCCAACGTTTTTGTTTTTTGTTTTTTTTTTCTTTGGGGAGATTTTAGAGGTGAAAAATAGCGGATTTTTTCGTGAAAAATCGTATTTTTTACTTCAAACAGCCACAAAAATTTCATAAAAAAAATTTTAGGTTACATAAAAACGTTGGGGTCTAGAAAAACATCTATTAAAAATATTTTGCTCTGATTTTTTGACTTCAGATGATTCTGTGCTGAGATACAGTGTCCACCGCAAATCCTGTTTTCTAAAAGGCATCCCCGAAAGTGCTCCGTCACCGGCTCATTTTTCAATATTTTTCTACGAAAAAATTACTAAACGTTCTTTTAACAATGCTTTGTTTAATGCAAAAAATTTGAAAACATTAGTTTGAACGATAGCTCTAGAAAAAAATCGTGAAAATGGTGTTTTTTTTATAGCCGTTAGACCCTACCCCCCCCCTTAACCAAATTGAAAGTAAGAAACTTTTAGAAGGAAAAATCAAATCGTTTTGCAGACTTAAGAAAATTTGTTATGTGAAAAAAATCTTTTTCAGAGCTTTTCAAAATGTCAGAAAAACAGGTCATCCAATTTTTTTTTTTAAACTGTTGAATATTACATTTTGAGATCATGCATCATCATCATCATCATCATCATCATCAACAACATATTATTCTTAAATTGAATAAAATATATTAAACAAATTCGGGATCATTTTTTTTGTAGATTTAAAAGTTAATCAGTTATCAATGATTGATCAAATTCAAACCTGATTACTTTTAAATATTTTTTTCATCTACATAGTTTTCTGTCATTTTCAATCTTATATATCATATCACCAAATCGAGAGGTAATGGACATAAGATTCGAGTCCAATACGCCAAAGTCTATCAAAATAATCATTAAAACAATTTGTTCCTCATGGAATGAATTTTCATCTTCATAATCTTGAAATGTTGTTATAAAAACATCATAGCTTTAACCGATAAGGCCGATCAATTGAATCTACATTTCATTTTAATTTTCAAATCAATTTACAGAATTTAACTGTCAAACTAATGATTTTTTTGAAATATTTTAAAAACTTGCCTTTAATTTAACTCCGCATTTTCGTGTTCTGCAAACATAAACTTTTTGGAAACCTATCCATCTAGATTTTTTACCATCTACTACATACCAGCCCATATTTGTTCTCGATGTTTTTTTTCAAATTTTTTAACATTTTACAGTATTGAAGTAAATTCACAATTTAAAAACCTTAAAACAAATAAAAAAAATCTTATTCCTTACATTATTTAAACAAATAATTCTTTTGAAAATAAAACAATTTTGTTTTTGTAGCATAAATTGCTCATTTAAGAGGTCAGTAAAGTTATTTCCGTTAAAATTTTTTTTCTCAATGGATACATAGTCCATGTGTTAGAGAACAACTTATTTTCCAAATTTTATCTATTGGGGACCCAATTTTCAATATTGATAATAAACATTTATTATCATTTTGCTTTAAGATTTTAAATCATGGGAATTTTTTTCCCTATCTAAAATTTATTTCACAATTCAGATTTAATTTCTTTTAAAATCTTCTGTTATCTTCCATGTATTCCAATTTTTGTATTGATTCTTGTGTCCAAAGCTTTCGATTCTGATTTTATTCATAATTTCAATTCGCATTCGATTTCTGTATTTCGAAAATAATGACCAATAATATTTTGTTCAGAATAACAATCATCAGTTTGAATTATTAATTAATTACTTACCGGAAATTAAAATTGATTTGAAACTTTGGTTCTGATCTATTTCGAATAGATTCCGTAAATTTTAATATTTTTTCGAGTTTGTGTGAAAATCAAGAGTGAAAAAATGGTGAAAGAAATTAATTTCCTGTTTTGTTATGTATTTTTGAATTGTTATTATTTGAAGGTAAACTTGAATTTTGAAAAAACCTCACCACACAATTTGAAAAGTGTAGTTATGTCTGTTTAATCCTCAATTTTCCAACATTTTTCATATAGTTCAGAAAAAGCATGTTACGACCAGAAGTTTTTTTTTACCAAATGGGACGTATCATGTGTGATTTTTCCGAGGAATCCAACAAAGCCTAGAGTAATGGCTATTTTACCCTCAACTCCCTTACATTTTTCAAATTGTCAAAAAAAAGCATGTTCGGACTTCCAAATTTAAAACCAAATGAGACGTATTTTAAGTGATTTTTCTCGATGAATTCAACGAAGCCTGTTTGATCCACTGCTCGGATTGGAAACAGGAGTTATGGCTGAATTACTTTAAATCTTCCAACATGTTTCAACTAACTCAGAAAATTCAAGGTAAACAAACTCATGTTTTCAATGCGTGCTGTAGCTCAAATAGACTTCGTTGGATTCCTCGGAAAAAAATCACAGAAGATCCCAAGCAACCAAAAGTGCTATAAAACAGGTACAAAAACGCTTACTCAGCCCCATTATTGATATGAAGTACGCTCTATGCAGCTCAAAATTTAAGTTCTTATTGAAACTTTCAAGTTCCTAAACAAGTCTAAATCATCATCTATTGAGCTTCCAGTGGCCTTTTAATTCAGCTTCCAAAAAATCATTAAATGAGCAAAAAATCTCTCTATCGAAACTGCACCTTCTCTGGAATATTTACTATGTTCTGTACATAGTGCTGCCATGATGCCATGCCATGCTCAATTGCTTCTTTCCTATATTTCCTACATAAGGCTATGATCATTTAGTATCCGGGCATTTACAGACGATTGTATTTTAAAAACTATTCATTTGATCGAAAAACTTTCTATGGAGGAAATGAAGGTGTTGATATGACATTTAATATAAAAATATAAAAAAAATTATTAATCAATGATTTAAAGAAATAATCTTACTTTTTCATAAAATCTCTTTTTTATCTTTGCACACTTTTTTCAGTCATGTATTGATCTATTATTTTTACCACAGAAGTAAAACCTTTGCAAAATCATGATATTTTACACAAACTCACCTGGAAAAAGCAATTGGAATCTGGTTGGAACCTTTTCATGAGTAGGCATCTCGAAATATTTGATCTCTTAAATCCGGTTTTAACATAAATTTCTTCGTCCATTAGGACACATCTGTCACATTGCGTAAAAACCGGTTGCACATATTGAAATCTAAGGAACTGTTCACTATTAGTTATTTACTTGGTATCTACTAGTCAGACAACACTATTTGACTGACGGAAATGGATTAATTGCATGATTTAAGGAGTCTGCCTTTAGTTATCCCCAATAACCATAAACTTTTTACCATATTTAAGATCAAGGGTTCCATTCGGATGCTTGATTTGAACTTCGTGGGATTCTAGAGTGGCTTCTTATACATCTTAACCATTCGGTCCAAAAAAGAAACAGAAAAAAATTGACAGTTTATGAGTTTTCAAGTCGACAATGAAGAATTTTCGAGGCGCAAAATGCGCAAAAGCCGCAAATTTGTGCAAAATTATTTTTACCATGTCTTTTTGCATCGTAAATATCTCAAACACATATTGACTTAAAAATCTGGCAAAAATAGGCAAGATAGTCCTTTTCACAACCAACACAACGCTACTAAAGTTGTGCATATCCGAGCTCTAGTAACGTAGCTATCACCGAAATAAAGTGCCCGGATACTAAATGATCATAGCCTTATATTGCTCAATTACCAATTTACTTATTGAAAAAAAAACTTGCCCGGCTTGGGGATCGAACCCCAACCTTCGTAATGAAAATCGAACACGCTACCACTAGACAACGCCTAGATGTTTATCTAACTGAAACTAAAACTTGAAGTGGTGATTTGATTTTGAAAGCACATCAATTCACTTTTTGTGAACTACTTAATCCCGTGTTGAGCACTTTTGTGCCCTTTATGTGACTTAAGTCCCGTGTATCGTACGTATCAATCACTTTTGCAACTTTCATGTTCATTAATGAGTACATAAAGATACTAAAGGGAATTGGACAGTTGATTCTTTTTGTCAGCCAATATGTAACTTTCAATGCGTTCATACAAGTGTATATGTGACTTTTGGTTGCTTGGGATACGTACCAAATTTTTGAGTCCGAACACGATTTTTTCTATAATAATTGAAAAAAATGTAGGGGAATTGAGGTTAAAAACAGCCATAACTTCATTATCCGAAGCGTGCGGTGGCTTAAATTGACCTCAATTGGATACTTCGGAAAAAATCGCATAAAATAAGTCTAATTTGGTTTTAAATTTTCAAGTCCGAACATGTTTTTTTCTGAAGTATTTTAAAACTGTAAGGGAATTGAGAGTAAAACAGCTAAAACTTCTGTTTCCAATGCGTGCAGTGGCTCAAACAGCCTTCTTTGGATTCTTCGGAAAAAATTACAAAAGATACCTCCCATTTGGTTCAAAATTTGTAAGTTCCAATATGTTTTTATCTGAAATAGTTGAAAAAAAATAGAGAAATTGAGAGTAAAAACAGCCATAACTCCTGTTTCCAATTCGTGCCAAAATGAATTCTTCAGAAAAAATTGCACAAGATAGGTTTATTTTTGTTCAGAATTTCTAAGTCTAAATAAGTTTTTCTTAATTTTTTTACAAAATACAGGGAAACTAGGAGTTAAAAAGGCACTATAACTCCGACAGTAAGCATGTGCGTTGTCAAAAACTACGTCCAATCGATTTTCTGGAGATTTTCACTAAAGGAAAGGATTTGTTATGTGTAGGAGGGAGGTTTTGAATTTCTTCCCGGTCAATATACTTTTTTCCCATTGTGCAAAGGCTATTTTAAATTTCGATTGAACATGCCGAAATTTTTCGTAGCTCAGAGAAATCTACAAACGGGCATTTCTTGAATTGAAAAGGTTTTTTTCAAAAGCTCTAGCGTATGCTTCTGTTTACATCAAGGTGTTTAGATACGCAAGGTTCTCCAACTTTCAAAGTAAGTAGGCGAGGAGTGAGCAGGGTGCTCAATGAGTTTGTTTTCAAACCTAATAATATTAACAAACTTGCTAATTTCCGCAGTGGCAACACGAAAATAACACACACACACACACACACACACACACACACACACACACACACACACACACACACACACACACACACACACACACACACACACACACACACACACACACACACACACACACACACACACACACACACACACACACACACACACACACACACACACACACACACACACACACACACACACACACACACACACACACACACACACACACACACACACACACACACACACACACACACACACACACACACACAATTTCAGAGTCGAAATCATCAACTCTCTTAAATTTAACAAGTCTAAAAACGTTTCAACCAATGTTTCCCCCCGAGGAGGCGATCAAATTAATCCATGAGAATCTGAGAATCAACGATTACCCGAAGACCCTGATCAACAGATTAATTCGAAAAGCGAACGAAACCGACACCCCCCAAAACACACAAGATACACCCACACAACACTACCGATCCATATTACACATCGACGGCCTAACTGCAAAAGTAATCCGTGCACTTAAGACGGATTACCCGCATGTACGCATCGGCACCACACAAAAGCACACGATACGCAGCCTACTGCCTGTGGTCAAAGATCCGATATCGCCGATCGATCGCTCCAATGTGGTCTACCATATCCCATGCGCAGGCGCTCCCGAACGAGATGAAGAATGCTCCAAATGCTATGTTGGGCAGACCAGCTATAAACTACGGACTAGAATGTCGAAACATAAATGTGATGTCACCAAATTGAAACGCATATTAGCAACAGGGGCCACAGCGTCAAACCCCAGCATCCGGGAACTGCGGCAGTCAGCTGTTGTTGAACATTGTTTCGAACAGGAGCACATGTTTGACTTCGATAAAGCCACCGTCCTAGACAGTTCCAACAATCACCGTAGGCACCTAGAGGTACTCGAAATGTGCTACATACAAAGTACCCCGAATACCGTCAACATCCAGAGCGACACAGACGGGAGAGCAATCTCGTACGGCGGAGTGTTTCACTCTCTCGCAAACACTCGCAAGCACTCATGGACGCCGGGTTCTGGCGGTAAAGAAAACGCTACGAAAACTCAAACAATAATAACAAACAGTGAGTCGAGTGATAGAAGTTTTGCCACGGACGTGTTCCAAAACGACGGAGTAGGCGCCGACGCCCTGGCCGATACCAGAATATTGGACACGTAAGTCACACGCAAGCTTTCCTCCTCACTTCCGACATGAAATGAGAGTTCAAATTCAAAATTTATAGCCAGAATCCCGACGATTGATGAACGCTGTAGGAGTGCATCTGCTTTGGACAATAACACGAATGTCCGAGTGAGTAATTAATGTTAATATTAATTATGAGAAAATATGTTTTATGCTCCTGTATTTAATTTTAGTTCCTTGATAAAGAATTAATATAATTCGAAACGTTGGATGAAGCACATATAAAAAGTGTTATAATTGACCTGATAAGACCGAAAAGCCAATACATAACCTTAAAAACGTTTCCAAAAAGTCAATTTTTGGAATCAGTACTGTGGGATTTATTCCAACCACGGCATGGCTGCTTAATCGAGATAACAAAATAACACAACATTAGCTTTTACTTACCTTTTCCTGGTTCAGTTCAAAGTTCAAAGAAAAAGCCAAACCAGGAAAAGAAAATGCTATAAACGATGACCGGATCTTCCAAACTGCTATTGAACCGGAACAGCTTTAGTTGAATACACATTGGTGACCGAAAAGACACGGTCCATGACTCCAGCTAAATACATTCTACCCAAACTGTGAGACATTGACATATTCTCTGAGGTACCGTGACATTTTGAACTGAGGAAAAATTGTGATCCTCGTTGAAGGAGTAAAATAATTTTCAAGAACTAATTTTATACTGAAGTTCAAATTGTTGGTGCAAAAATTAAGTCATCAGTTTTTTTTTAATGTTGGGGAAATCCTTACGTATTTTTCACAAACCCACCCGGTATGACCGAGAAGAGTTCAAAAACATCCACCTCAACAGAACCCTTGGGGAGTAACTAAGGAGCATTACCACCTTGTCCCTCGGTTTAGCGGTTGCCGAAAACCCTCTACTATTTGACAAAGCGGAAAGTCGTAAAAGCCGGGTCGAAAAAGTTTTCACCAGAGAAGTTATTTTTTCGGCTGGTTCCTATTCCACATTTCTTCGGCTTACGAAGATGGTTTTCTTAGGACGACGACGACGACAACGACGAATTAGGCGGAAAGGGGCTTCCTGACCAAATACCTTTTGGTAGGACGAAACAAGGTGCAAAGTGTCCCTGGCTCTGGTTCCCCGGATTAAGATGGCTCTCGCAGGGCAGATTGGGTAGGATTGGGCCAACGCCGATCAACCGTGGCGGTTAAACAAAAATCGCTGTCTCTAAATTTAATTCCAAACTTGTTTATGTGATTTTGTCGGAATGCGATTGCCTTGAAAAGGGACGATTTTAGGACCAAGAGGGAGGGTGGCAGTAAACCCAGATGTATTTTTGAGCCGGCAAATTTGTAACTTTTTGTCGCGTGTATACTTGAAATTGGAGCAGAGCGTCGATGCTGCAGGGCATTTTCCTTTAATCATGTTTACCAAAGTCGCCGTACTAACGAGAAGATAAGTTTATACTCTCAAAGTGCGGACCTTCGTCCCTCCCGTGAACGAGAATATATCTGATTTCTGAGCAACAGCAGAAGTTTTCTTCATGGAAACTTGTCTCTACTTTGAGCGACTAAGAAGAAGTTCGGGAAATAAAAAGTCGGTACCTATCTCCTTTGATAGGGCAACAGCAGCAAGGATCTTTCCAGAAGCAGGAGTAGAATTACCTGCTCTTCGGAATACTGCCGCCGGAACTGATTCGGCTCAACCCAACGGGATCCGTTTTCAAAGTTGTTTTATGAAATTTTCTCCACTTTTAACGACACGTCTTGGCAATACGAAAGCTCATACTTTGCTGCGGGGGTGTCCTTTTCTTGGCTCCCTCATACAATGTGCTGCCCTTCCAGTCCCGTTTCAGAAAATGCAATCGGATAGGAAGTTTATGTGCTTCCTGGAGTTCATGCCCCGTTTCCTGCCCTTCCAAAAAAAAAAAACGGTTCGAACTGGGAATGGACACCTCCTGCGCTGCCTGTTGTTGTGTTGTGTAAGTTTTGAATTTGTCCCTGTCCCAGATTGTCTCTTGGACCCTGGAGAGCCATTATTGGATGAGTTTTTCGAGTCTGGGCATTTGCTATGGAGTCAAGCTACTCTTTAGGGATATCGGTGGACAGAGGTTTTGCTAAACTACAGTAAGGTAGTGGAACGAATGACGTAAAACTTTATTTAACCATCTACTCTAGAGTTTGGGAAGAAAAGACTTCTAGGTTGCGATTATAGCTTTATCGGGAAATTTGGAATGTCTCGGTCTGCTTTTGGAGCAATAATGCATTGTGTTCAATCAAAATGTTTCGAGCACGCACTCTCACATTAAGCTATTTATTCTTGTAAAATTTCCCTCTAATATGTGTTTTGAACCTACTTAGATGAATAATTCTTAAAAATCAAAGCGATTGCTTTGATCAAAGGGTAATTTATAACCTGAAAGATTATAATAAAATGGTTGATTACATTTTTGAGCATATCATATTTTTTTATTCGCTTAGAGCCAGTTCACTGGTGTTGGGAAAAAGCGGTAGAAATTTTGACATTTTTAAATTTTTACCATGCAAAAATGTTTTCAAGATCTTTGGGCGTTGTATTTTTTTACAGCACTGCTTCTATTTCAGCCGTATGTGGTAAAAATATTGCTATTTTTGCATCACAGCATGCGAAAATAGAGCACGTGTTGTAAAAACACTTGAAGGTCACCGATCTTGAAAATGTTTTTGCTTGATAAAGTTTTCAAAATGTGCTAAAAATGACAAAATTTCTACCACTTTTTCCCAACACCAGTGAACTTGCTCTTAGAGAAAAGATAGCCGAGGAAACTAAAACTACCACTTCCACTAGTTATTTTTGGCTATTCTTTTTATTTTAAGTGGTTAAACCAGCCTGGGATAATTGATGCGGATCAACAACGGCAAATGCATAATTTATCACTCATTGATATATTTTATTGCTGGAAAGCCGTCTAGAATTCGTAAAACAGAAAACTTATTGCTCTACCCAATTTTTGAGAATACGCATAAATTATTTTAATTTTTGTAATTGTTCCTTGAAGTTCAATAAAAAAACCCTTCAAAATATTTTCTCCCATTTTAAAAGTTATATCTTCAAGGAGATAGGTATGAAAAAATTCAGACCCGATAATTTTTCAACTACTACCACAAAAGTCATAGGAACAGCAGTTTTTAAACACTACTTTGTACAAAAGAAAGTTAATTTCTATTACTGCAATTATTTGCAACACCAATGATAGCTAATATTGATTTTCAGCACTATTTTTGTCTGTGTGTGGCTCAATGTATTCAAGTGATTGCACGAATTGATTTAAGTTGAAAAACTAAAATAACTTAAATGCATACAGTACCGGTTATAATTATATGAATTGTAGTGTTTTGAATCCCCAATGATTAGTGAAAAAAAAAGATTTGTAAAAAAAATTGCAGATGTTCTTCGCACTAAAGCATCAGTTTTCACTTGAACAAAATAACGTACGCTCTGTAAATAACTTAACCCTCGTCCGTTCCTGAAATTTTCACCCAATACAGTGTCTGTAGTGTCAATTTTACACTCCTGACAAAAACGCTATATCACTCTTGTTTCTCAACCTTTTTTTTTTACAAAAGTTTAAAGTTTTGGAAACCTTGTAATGTAACAGAAATACGTTTTCTAGAAAATTATCCCATACAACACCTCAGTTTTCCGTAATTCAAAGTCTAAGAAAAAACAATAAAAAAATATGCTTCAGGAAAAAGACTGAAGGTCAGCTACGAAATGCTTGAAAAAAATTCACCTAGTGTTCAAGAAAACTGAAATTAGAAACTACACGTTGCAAATGAGTATATATTGTTTTGACATATGGCATATTTTTGCATTTTCAGATTATCGAAATACGATACATAAAATTGTTGACGACTTTTCATAAGTAGCTACTTTTCAAACTTTTTGTATGTAAAATGTGACTGGGCAACATATTTTAGTTACTTTACGGTGTTTCTAAAAATACAAAGTTTGTAAAAATCGGTTGAGAAACAAGAGAGATATAGCGGTATTAACCGAGAAGCATAAAATTGACACTTGAGGCTATTTTCCTTGGCTTACAGGGAGCGTTTATAGAAAAAGTAGTTATGCAAAATTGAAGATTTCAAGAATTCATTGAGGGTCCCCGAAAAAATAGTATAATTTGCATTGAACAAAGTTGCTAGCCACCAAGCTTCCAATAGTGTGTTATTGACTCTCTAAAGGGGGTTAGGATTAACAGATCGCTATTTCTTTGCTTAGAATATTGCCTTTCCCCTTAAAAGTAAAAAAAAGAATTAAACCCTTGCAAAAGCTCTCGAGATTACGTAAAAACATGTTTTCAAGATATTTTTATATTTCAATTATCAAATCATCAGTTTAGTTTTTACCAGAGATAAAATTGCTTAAAAATTAAAATATACCAGCAGCACAAAATTTAAGCAAAAGGTTAAACCACATCGGTACTGCACGAATTAGGAAGTAAGCGAAAATATTCAACCAACAATAACCGTTGAATTTATCAAGAAATGGTTAGAAACTATATGCTTCTACCATCTGGATGATGCTTGAAAATACTGAAAATATTTTTTTTTAAATATTTTTTGAGCAAACAGTTACCAAATTTGAAGAAATGCAATTTTGGTTGATTTTTATTCCAAATTCCTCAATTTTACTCAAAATGCATTGACCGGTTATTTGAAGCAGTTTATAGAATTTTAACTCTTAGGCCTTAAAAACTGCGGGCATGGACGACTTCTGAAAGTTTTGAACCTTTTTCTTAAATTTCATGCTCGTGGTTTATTTGAACCCTTTAATAAAAAGTGTTGTTTAGAAACCACACTAAAAAAAATCCAAATAAAGCGGAAGCGCGTGCCAACAAAATTTAGAACTCGGTTTTAATTACACGGAGAAAAAAAATATAGATTTATCAGTTATTTTACGAGTCTTTACATGAACATAAATATGGTTGTTTGGTTCTAACCCGAAAAAACAATCAAAACAACAATCAGATGATACTTTGCCACGAAAGGATAAATGGTTGATTTAGCGATCGCATCGATGCTAAGAATCCAACAGGAATTTTCATTCAATCATTCGTATGGCTGTTTCTACTGTAGATGCTGCTCCCCGTGAACGTGAGAAATCGTTGATTCAAAATATTAATAAAATTAATTTGAGCAGATAAAATGCATTGTTTTTCTTTTTAAAATGAAACAATTTTATTTTATTTTGTATTTTAATTTTACGATCAATGGCATGAATTTTAATTTCATTGTTTTTTTTTGTTTCTGCTGGGGGAGCCGCCGCCATGACCCTGAAACAAAATGCTGTTATTGTTTTTTCGGTGGAAGTTGAACTGCCGGCCCCTTGAAATAAAATAAAAGCTGTTATGAAAATATGATAGTGAAAAATAAAGAATACTAAGTAACTTACGTGATATGATCTTATTCATCGCTGTTTATTATTTCACCTTCCGGATAGGCCCTCGAGTTTCAAAATGCACCCACACATATCTATCTGAAAACATTTTTAAAAAAATTGAAAACAAAATCAACTGAAAAAATAAATCATATTACCTTTCCGTTTCGTGTTGGTAGATTTCTTCCACGAGAAATAACTACTGGCCTTTTTTCCTCTAAGTCGAACAATTTACTTTACAAACTCAAGCTCAGTCAAGCATCAGTGATATTAAAAAAATATCTATCAGATATTATAATGTAGACTAGGAAAATATAGCCAAATCTACTAGCTGTCCTAAACAGCCAAATCAACTTTACATAAACGCTAGTTTGTTTGTAGTTATGGATGTTGATTAAGGGGGGGGGGGGGGGGGGGTAGGGTCTAACACTTTAAAATAATCGATTTTTTTTTATTTTTTTATTTTCTTATTGTAAAACATTTCAAGAATGTTGTGTCAAATTTTCAAATCAATTGAAGCAAATCTGTAGAAATTATAGGCCTTTATCTCCTCCTATCTAATACTGCAAGAAACTTCAACGCCGTTTTTCTCGAAAGCACAGTTTTAAAGTCCGTGGATATCGTCATTTGAAAACTTCTTATCCGATTCTTTTCAAATTTGGAATATATTTTCTACATATAAAATACCAGACCCCAACGTTTTTCTTTTTTGTTTTTTTTTTTACTTTGGGGAGATTTTACAGGTGAAAAATGTCGGATTTTTTCGTGAAAAATCGTAGTTTTTACTTCAAACAGCCACAAAAATTTCATAAAATTTTTTTTAAGTAAAATAAAATCGTTGGGGTCCAGAAAAACATCTATTAAAAATATTTTGCTCTGATTTTTTGACTTCAGACGATTCTGTGCTGAGATACAGTGTCCACCGCAAATCCTGTTTTCTAAAAGGCTTCCTCGAAAGTGCTCCGTCACCGGCTCATTTTTCAATATTTTTCTATGAAAAAATCACTAAATGTTCTATTAACAATGCTTTGTATAATGCAAATGATTTGAATACATTTGTTTGAACGATAGCACTAGAAAAAAATCGTGAAAATTGTGTTTTTTTTATACCCGTTAGACCCTACCCCCCCCCCCCCCCCCCCCTTAAGCAATATTATTATGGGTTCAACAAAAAATAAGTGATATAGATGAGCCAACCATACGAATTTTGATAACAACCTATAGAGTTTTTTATCCGTGTATTCCAATCGTAGGGGAAATAAGGGTATATCGAGCACCCAGGGCGAACTGAGTATCCCTTTTTTATAGGAATTACGTATTTTCTCAAATAAATTTTCACGAAAATCGGTTTTGTAGTTCCTATAGAATTAATTTTTCAGCAAAAAAGAGATCTTTGTATCATCTTTACAGAAAAAATAAAAAAAAACATTTGTGTTCTCAAGTGACGGAAATATCTCTATCAATCATATACGCACTCCAACATGATGTACACGTTTTTCCTCAATTTTCACCATTATTAAATTTTTGGTTTTTCACTATAATCAATTTTTAAACGCACCATTGATCGGGGCACGATGAACATTTTCTGCCATTGAACCTGCAGCAAATTCAACTCGATGAAGTCAACTGAATCGTAGAACTGAAATGAACAGTGTAAATCTGAAGATTTAGGCTATTGGTAAAGTGTCGGGAAGGTAATCAGAAGACTAGAGTTCGATTCCAGGTGGAGGCAATTTTTTTTTCATTAAACATTCATTATTGATTATTTTGATCATTGCATTTTACGGCTAAGGAGTGTATTCGAACAAACTGCAACACTTCTGCATGCATGAATGAAATTTGATGACATTTTCAGTGAAGCTATCTGCTAGTGTAATGTATGTTGAAATTTTTGTGACGTTCTTTCAAGTGGTATTTGAGGTCCAATACAAAAGCTCATTGAATAAATTTTTGGAGATGAATCACGAAAAATTCAGCAAAATCCCAGATGGAGACTCAAAAATAGCTGGAAATGAACAATTTGACTTAAACCCATATTATAAATCGATAAAGGAGTCCAAGAAGATTTACAAAATTTTTTGATGTTCACTATTCATGAAATTAAGATGATTGATTCCATGATGGTAGAGAATATTGGAGGTTTGGTCAAGTACAAATAAAAAACTTAGATTGAGGAAGGGACACATCAGACTTAATTTCTTCAAGAAACAAAGCTGCCTGCCGGAGAAATAAAAAAAATACGGTGGACAAATCGTGCGCAAAATATTGGAACCGCTAACGGGAAATTTTTTGAAAAATTTGGTGATAGGCAGCAAAAACTAACTCTTTCGCGGGCACCTGGCGGGTTTCCAGCCAGAAACTTTTCGTTGACAAGTCTCCCCTGGATTTTCCGGAGATGAACAAAAAGAAAATAGTGAAGAATTTAATGCCAAGCTGGTTATTTTAGGTGAATGACGAACTGTAAAAAGTGCAAGTCAGTCAGTGTTGCATAACTATTGACACAATGAATGGCTTAAAATACAAAAAAGGTTGACTCCAAATGCGACCCTTCTCC
This sequence comes from Uranotaenia lowii, assembly GCF_029784155.1. NCBI lineage: Eukaryota > Metazoa > Arthropoda > Insecta > Diptera > Culicidae > Uranotaenia > Uranotaenia lowii. Next base: position 259,138,132 of record NC_073693.1, read on the forward strand.
CTGAATAACACTACCTTAATCCTACAAAGTTGATTCTATGTTTTGATTAGATCTCGAATGATGCAATTATTCGAAAACAGACGTGGAATGATTGAAAGTAAAATATTTTGTTTTTGTGTCGGAAGAAGACAATCTGCTTAAATTGTCTTAACTTCGATAAAATTCAAAGTTTTGAGATATTTTGAAAGTCAAGCTTCAGAAAACGAAAAAAAGCCTCAATTTGGAAAAATGGTGATTCATAGTATGAACCATGAACCGCACATGGCGCCCGGAAATCAAAGTCGATGAACTTCGTCATTTGACGCTTTATCAAAATCCTCTTAATAGAATTTTACAAAAAGTTGCATATGCAAACATTACATAACTAAGTAGCTTCAATTAAAAATTTCATCAATGTCCATCTATGTATTCAAAAGTTATCCATAAAACAAAGTGTTGATTTTTTTTTCAAATACACTCCTTAGTAGCAGTCCAGGGAAGTAAATCGAGCAGAACTGATAATGATAACTGGTTCATCACTTGTTTAACACTTAGCAATCAATATGAGAATGCGATGACTTCTCATCCGTTCCGAATAACGATCAAAATAATCGTTCGAGATTTTATTCTCTCAGTCAGTTCTAGTTCTAAGAATATTCTCCGACAAAACTGGAAGCGAGTTAGAGAACAAACGCACAGTGTGTGCTTTTTCAGCTTTTTTCGTACATTTTGACTCTCCGCGTCTTAACTTCATACAAAATAGTGAGAAAACTTTTCTCATCCGGGAGCGAGAACTAATCCTTATCGTTAAAAGAGATGATATATTTTAATAGGAATGCACAACTTATCGAGAGCAAAATTGAAATTGATAAGTGCAAGTATAGTGTTCTTTCGAATGAAAATCGCTCTTACGGGGGTATTGATCGGCAAATTCTATTGAAGGATAACTATTTTTGGATTACCTGAGTAGCAACATCCGACAAACAAAGCACCAGAAACATAATGTATGAGTGCACAAACAGACTTACATTATTTTGATATTGCTTTGTTTGCATCGTTTAGTGCAAAATGGAAAAAAAGTGCCTCGCCTAGGGAATCGAACTCGAGTCTTCTGAGTTGCCTCTTCGACACCTTACCACTAGGCCAAATCGTGAGACGAAATTATTCAAGCTGTAGCTCTATAATTGAGTTGACTTCATCGAGTTGAGTTTGCTGCATGATTCTTTTTAGGACAGAAAATGCTCATCGAGCCCCGATCAATGGTATTCTGTTCGTCTTGAGACGACAAGTTGAAGTAAACGCATTTTGAAATTGATTAAAGTGAAATATCAAAACTTGATTGATGGTGAAGCTTGAGAAACAATGTTTACATCCTGTAGCAGTGTGTAAATTTTAGATCCAGATGATTTATTTATCCTTAGAGCTTATTTCCCGGTGTTTGAATATTATAATTTTTTCGTCACTTGAGAACCAAGTCATTTTTTTTTATTATTCCTGTAAACGGTAAAAGAAGATTGTTTTTGCTTTAAAATAAATACTGTAAGAACTTCAAAACTGTTCTTCTTAAAATTTATTTTATAAAATATGTACTTCCATAAAAAATAAGGATACTCACTTCGCCCTGAGTACTCGTTATACCCTTATCTTCCCTAATGTTGTTTCAAAACAACACGAACCTACAGACATATATCTTTGAAATGCGGGGATTATTTATAGTCATATTATTTCTACAAAAATTTCAGAGACCATCTTCATCTCTCACAAGAAATAAAATTTAAATGTTATGAAAATATTATAAAAATGTGTACAAACTAATTTTAACGTGTTGTTATCGATCAGCTATTTAGAAAGTTGGTTAATATTTTTCGTTACAAAATAACGACTAGTGGAACAACATAACCAATTATGAAAAACAATCAATACTTTTTAAATTATGCTGTGCTTCGATTAGAATCATTCAAATTTTTCACATTATATAATGCTGTTCCTCTAATTTTAGCCGCTCTTGTTTTGGTGATATTATATACCGCTTTCAATATTACCAAATTGATCGTATACCCATGAATCGTTCACTTTTGCAACCAGGAACCGGGCAGAGCTCACTCGAGCAAGTCATTAATTTGGCGAGCAAGCTGACCTTAGCTTAGTTTTCGCTTTCGTTTTGCGCGTTCCTACATAAACGGGCAAATTGCAACCCGAAATCGTAACTTGCTTGAGTGGGCGTTTTCTACTGTTTGGCGTTTTGTTTCATAAAGCTTATGCAAAACTGTTGCACTCGATACGGGATTGTATAAACAAATTTACGTTTTTGCCGGTCTGCAGGGTGTATTTTGCTTTTCAGTTTTGGTAATTTTGTAACAGTTTCTGGGTGTGCCTGTTGAAGTTTGAATGGACGATTCGATCCAAAGTAGAACAAACATTAAATGAGGCTCTTTGAGCCAAACGGGTATAAGTGTATAGAACTTTATTTCGAGAAAACGCGCTTTCGAGTGGTCATGTTTGGTCATTTTTGATACATTTTTCAAAATTTTGCATTTTCTGTCGAACTTAAAAATATGTAAGTAAAATTCTAAAAACCTGAAAATCAAGAAATCTTGTTTAAAATTTGTAGAATAGTTTGGCCTTACCGACTCAAAACCGACCAATTTCGCATTTATATCTCTTCGGCATTTTTTTGATGAGGATGTATTAAAAAAATATATTACTGTTTATGTATACATTAAATATGTTGAAATCCAAAAACTGTCGATACTTTGTCACGTAAACCTTATTTTTTAAATCCAGTTTAAGTTCAAATGTGATAGAAAAGTATGCCCTCTATGATAATGCCTCAAGTTGTCCTTTTCGGTCAACCAGAAAACTCCAAGCATCTAGACAAAAATCCTATCCTACATTGGATCAAAAATTAGCTGGCAAAAGTTTTTCCGATCCCAGAGCAAAACCTTTTTCCCAGCTCCCTTCAAATTGCTAACGAATTCAGCACACTTCCACACTATACATCTACCCAATCGACACCCCGAAGCTAAAAGTCCCTCCATTTAATTCGGTGTAAAATGTTCACAAATAAAATGGACCTTAAAAAATAGTTTAATCGGTCCCCCAGTGGCACTGTCAACTAAAATGTTTCACTGGACCAACTTACTTACGGGAACACAAACACACACCCACACCCACGCACGCATATTAACATACGATTTTCTTCCCACCCCCGCCCACTTGAAATTGGCAAAATGGCTGTGGGCAAACATGTATCTTTCATTCATGGACCAACCGACAACAGCCGGGCCGGGTTCCCATCGCGTTTCCCACTTATTCATCCGGGCTCGATGATTCGATAAAGAGTTAGTGAATGGTGGTAGAGGGAGAAATTTTCTGTCAGTGAAAATTTCGAGCAAATATTCGCATGCCCAAAATTTGGCTTCTTTTTTTCGCGATTGGAACATAAGCTTTCGTTTCAGTTGGTGGTTGATTCTTTTTACTCACTCATTGAACAAAGAAGACAAGTGGTGCGTGTGAAATATGTTCGATGGAGAGCGTAAATTTAATTTCATCTTCAGATACCGTGAACTGGGGCAACTTTGATTACCGGGATAACTTTGATCAACATGAATTTTTTGCAGATAATCATCATTAACTAAGTCTGAAATTAAAATATCTGAAAACTGCTTTCTACGTTTGAAAGCCTATAAATTTAGTTTCAAATAGCAAAATTTGGTTTGTTTATGGAGATTTTTTAAACAAATTAAAATGTAGTTTTAAAGTTTTAAAATATCTGTTTTTTCTCACAAGACTCACAAAAAAAACACTTCTCCTGATAAAATGATAGCATTTAGGAGCAAATGGGTTGTTTTATATGAAAGTTTTACTTTTTTACTTTGTATAGGTATAGTTTTAGAGTTTTTTTTTCTTATTATAGAGACTTTGAGCCTTGGGCTGGTTCGTCTCTTTCTAAGCGCACATCTTTCGAAGTAATGATGGCTAGCATCTCACAAATGCTAAAACCACCAGACCACAGAAAGTGTACTATGTATGCCATGACCGGGATTCGATCTCATGAACTTTGGCGTAGATGACTTGAACTCTAACCACTACGCCGAAGCCGCTGGCAGTTTTAGAGTTATTTTTATGGTAAATCTATGATTAAAACGGACATTTTCTATTAGAAAGTCTGTATATAACAATTAGCTTAAAACCTCATCATATGGCTAAGTTTGAATAAAAAAGAACATAGGGATAGTGGGAGGGACCTAGGGAGGATTTCATTTTTGGAGATAAATAAAATTAAAAATGTTTATAATTTTTGCTCCTAAATGTATGCAGCAACATTGTCCATCTTTTGAGTATATTTGTTTTTTAAAGAAAACGTTGAAAAATTCAATTGAGCCAAACAAAAAATGACTGATATTGATGTTTTCAGCCTTCAGTGCTAATTGGCATCAAAATAATAATTTGAAAGATGTTGAGATTGAGATACATTAAAACCACATTGATCAAAGTTACCCCGAAACATGAAATCTGGTTTTGTAACAAACATTTGGTTATAGCCACAAATGTCGTTTGAATGTTCTGGTATCAATGATTATGCTTTATACTCCTGACTTCAGTAAGTATTTTAAGGCTTTTTAGTGTAATGAAAAAACAATCCCTTCCAAAATATTCAAAAATGAATTGAAAAAAGTGATTAATGTTCCCCCAGTTTACAGTACCAACAACAGCACTTGCAGGCTTCCTTTTTTTAAATCATAACTCAAGTCTTTCAAATCCTGTTGGATTGAAAAAAAAGTGATATTGTGTTTTGTCGTACTGCTTTCGACGTTGAATCAGCATTTAGAACTTTTTATGAATGGAAGCTACCTTAACAAAGTGTGTTTAACTATCGAAGTTTTGACAATTCAACGCTGGAAATTCCTTCACCCACAAATCAGACTCTACTCAGAGGCGGTCCTATGGAGGGAAGGGGGGGGGGGAAAGGGAGGGTGGTGGGGAGTAGGGAAGATGATGATTGCACATTTCCAATTCGTACGTTCTCTATAAACAGTATAACGGACTAATTTATGATTAAAAGTGATGTTTAAAAATTACTTTTTAAACTGTGTTTTCTTTTCTGTAAATAATCAAAAATAATTACACAACAGAAATGCTGGGTGATCGCCTGGAATAATTCCTAACTAGGATTTTTCGGTTTTCAGAAAGGGATAGATTTCCAAGATCGATTCAGATGGACGGTAAATAGGTGGATCTATCCACCTAAAAAATTTAAGCTTTATGATCGATCTCTGATAGATCTTAGTGTCAAGTAGAGAATTTTCTGTTATCAACAGATCAAAAAAGAAGTTGAATCTGAATGTAAAGATAGGTCGATCCTAGTCTTAAAAATTCCTCATCGAATTTCTTGGCTCGCTAAAATCCTAAAATTTAAAAAAGACAATATAAAAAAAGTAAACATTCAAAAAAATTCACTCAAAGAAATCAAAAGTTAGCTCAGATTGAAGGGATATAAAAATTTCAAAAGATACATCGGGGAACAATCAACTTTTTTGGATTAAATGTTTATTTTGCCAAATTTTTAAGGGAGGATAAGAGCTTTGTATGCACTTGTTGGCAATTGTTCTGGTATATCTTAATAATATTTTGAGTTAATCAAATAAAAAAAAAAGATCATTGCTGTTAATTTTTATCGTTAGTTGCTTATTAGGTTTTTCGTTGTTTTGAATATTTTCAAGATCGAAGGAAAATCATGAACTAAAAAACAAAAACAAAATTTTTATTGTAAGTTTCTTATAAGGTTTTTTTTTGTTTTGAATATTTTCAAGATCGAAGGAAAATCATAAATTTAAAAAAAACAAAATTTTTGTAACAAGCATTGATTTCAGGATAAAATGTAGTGTTTAATCTCGATTATTAGATTTTGTTTGGTTTCGAATACAGTCGTTTTACCATCTTTACCGAAGTAATATACAAATTTCAGATTGATTTTATAATTTTTATACCCTAGTTTACATGCGATGTAAATATCTTATGATGGTATAAAAAGCATTTCATTTTAATTTTAATTTAATGATTAATAGTATTTCGGTTCAGTAGTTTTCTCAAATCACTCTCTTGGCTCATTTCCAACAACTTTCATGCTTCCTAATCTTATCTATCCGTCTATAATTTTCATTACTTTTATTTGAAATTCTTGCTGTTAGAATGTATTTATACATCACCGAAATCATTAGTCATTAAAGTAATTAAAATCCAAATCATAAACCAGCGGTGATAATCTGATAAAAGAAAACCTTGTAATAATCAGTTTACAAAAGTAAGCCGTCGTGAAATCGACCAAAATGTCAACAAAAGAATGTTTTCGGTGGAAAAAATGCAATTATCCGTATTTATGCATCTTTTGGGAGCAATAGAGAAGGAAAATCATCTTTTCAATCATCAGGAACGGCATGCTACATAATTTACCATCTTATGACAGTGCGTTGTGTTGGGAATCTCAGATGAAACTATTTGGTTGGTTCTGAGACTCAGAAATATTTTTTATTTTTGGACAATCTGAAAATGAGCCTTTTAAGCACTGATCACACTGACAGTACACTTGGAACAAAAATTCGACCATTTTCTGGCTATTTTTTTTGTCAAATTTTGCGTACTGTTGATCTTATTATCATATATCAGATTTTCAGTTCATTATTAGCCATCATTGAAAAGTTAGCTTTGAAACTCGAAAATGAATATCTCATGAAGTTTATATGTGTGTGTTCGTTTGTAATTCAACTATCCTCTCGATTTTCGGTTGATTATGCAGTTTATGCAATTCAACTATCATAATGCCATGACACATGAAAAAAATCATATTTTTAAATTTTGTTTTCGAACTCAGCTTAGTTTAAATTTCGAAACCCATAGTGTCGTCAAAATTGATTTCAGATCGTACGCACAATGATAATTTAAATTAAAAGTTATAGTCCGATTTCAGATTTTACATAAAAAGTTAATTATTTCAATTGCAATTGATTATAACTCTAGAAAAGTATCAACTATCTACATAAGAAAACAACTATTTTTTGCAAATGTTTCAATAATCGTTTTGAAAGATTTTGGCGTCATGAATTCAAATATTCCATCAGCTTTTGTCTATCACCTCTAGTTTTGACTCTAGTTTGACTTAAATTTTTTTTGAATTGCAACTAAATGAAATAAAAACAGATATAAAAAATGAAAACTGAGTTTATATCTTTATGCTATCCATTATTTCATGAATCATCAAGATTTTGTCAAGAGTTTCTTGTTTCAGAGATACAATGCTCTAGTAAGAAAAAATGTGTTTCGACAATTTTTAGAAAAACTAGATGAAAATGACATAACTTTTGTATTTCTTACATCACAAAAAGCATTTTAATTTTTTTGATATTTAAAGTTTATAATTTCGAAAATAACAATGTGAAAGACTGCAAAACGTTTTGTTTTCAAAATAGTCTGAAATTCATTTTGGTTAAAAAAATTTAAATTTGATCAAATACTTTGTTTCCGTAGATCTTTTTAAAAATTGAGAAAAAACTTACTAAGCTTTTTCTTGGAGCTCAAAACTACTCGCAGACTTAAAAAAATGTTCATTCTTTAAACCTTTATTTTTTCACAAAAAGTTACAGAGGTTGTATATAAGAAACGACCGAGAAGTTCACGTAGAATTACAATGTCTTTGTGCGTCAATGTGCTTTTCGTCTTAAACTAGCATTCTAGAATAAAGTATGTCGAATTTTTGTTAAAGGAATTTATCTTCAAGAAAAGTCATTCTTCCCTAAATTGTCGTTTGATACCTATTAATGATCTAAAATGACCCATAAAGATAGTATGCAGCATTTTCAACTGCATAACAAAAGTCGAATTAAATATTAGTATAAGCAGAAACAAGGCAGATGTCGTCGAAATGATTGCGCCCGGCAGTTATGCAAGTAATGTGATAAACACACGAGCTTTGTATCAAACGCTTGCGAGAAAAGTTTACAACGACTGCTTTGATCTAAACGCTTGACTCAATGCAAAAGCTTTCAAACTGTTTAGCCTCATGCGTCTCGTTGGAATCAGTACCTATCTTGTTTTTATTTCCCCCTTCAGATCACGTAGCAATCTCTAGCTAAAACTGTTGCTTTTACCTAGGATTCCGGAGCAATCGTTGGATCAACTATGTTTTCATATATCAAACTTCTAAAAACGGCCCTTTTCAGGGCCAAAATCTTTAAAAGAGAGAGTCTTGACTTTTCTATTACATTCAGAGATAAAGAGTGTGATGGAAGGGTGGTATGGATGGGTCGGTGGTGTGCGATGGTTGGGCGGGTGTTTGTTGTGTGCGATGGGTGAGTGGGTGATGGTGGTGTGCGATCGGTGGGTGGTAAGGATGGATGGTAATGTTCGATGGGCCAGTAGCATGGAAGGCCGGGTGGTGGTGTGCGATGGGTGAAAAGGATGGGTGGAGCGATAGGTGGGTGGTGTGCTATAGGTGGTTGGTGAGCGATGGGTGGTGTTGGGAAATAGGCTGCGGGGGGCGGGTGGTGTTCCATGGGTAGTGACGGGGGGTGTGTGTGGCATGGTGATGGAAGATGTGTGTGTGTGCGCGCGTGTGTGTGTGTGTGTGTGTGTGTGTGTGTGTGTGTGTGTGTGTGTGTGTGTGTGTGTGTGTGTGTGTGTGTGTGTGTGTGTGTGTGTGTGTGTGTGTGTGTGTGTGTGTGTGTGTGTGTGCGTGTGTATGTGTGCGTGTGTGTGTGTGTGTGTGTGCGTGTGTTAGGTGGTGTGATTGGTGTCGCAGGTGATCTGAGCTATCACTACTTGCTCCTGCCGCTGTTGGCCATCTCTGCTCTGCTCTGCCCATGTCACAGGTTTGAATTGCTCTACAAAAATGAAACAAACCGTCAGTCGACCCCTTCTTTTATACCTATCGTAGGCTGGAAAAAAACAAAACTCAAGAAGGGGCGGGGCGTCATAGTTTTCTTTCACTTTCGAATAGCCAATCAACGTTGAGCAGGCTTGGTATGTCTTTTAAGAAAGATGTCTTTGAAAGAGGCGTTTTTCGTGACGCGAGATCCGTTCGCGAATTTCAATTTGCCCCCCTATAGTGTTGCCGTAAGACGTAATTCTACGTCAAAAAAAATTACAAATCTTTCAACACTCCCGATTCAGTAAAAATCAGCTCTTTTAGTTTTTGCATTCTTGTAATTTTGTTGCCTTATGCTATCAGAAATTGATTATTTATCTAATATTTTTTAAATTTATTTCTAAAACACTGTTTTAACCAATTGGGAATATTGTGTCCTTCAATGAATGAAAACCAATTCAATTTTTCATTTCATTCATATCCTCTTTGTTGTAAATTTGTTACAATTCTAAAGAAATGATTAAAAATTCATTTAATTCGTTTCGGATTGAATAAAGTGTTTAAATAAAGATATTTCAATATACCTATAATTTCAGAATTTAATTATTATTTAAAAATTAAATTTTTTAACCACAATTCTCACTTTTGAATCACTATTCTTAAAAAAATAGAAAAATTTAAAAAAAATCAGTTTGTTAAAATAAGTTTTAGGTTCAGATTAATTACAATCAAAAACTTATCTCAAACGAACGTGTTGTTGCCACATAAAAATCCTTAAAACTTATTTGTGATAATCTTACACTGATATGAAGAAGCTCAGAAAAAATAGATAGGTAATTGAAAAGACATTTTTTTTCTAGAACATTTGGTCTATGTAAGACATTCCAGTTTCGAGTTATATCTGATGAATTAAGTATCTCCAGGGATCAAGTATCCTAATTCTTCCGTAAACTTTCGTTTACTAACCGACTCATATGGTGTACTGGGTAAGATTTCGGACTGGCAAACCGAGATGAGATGCTGCTGCTGGTTCGATTCTCCCTTAATTTTTTTTTCAATGAATTATCAAATAGGATGAAAATCCAATAATATGTTTTTCTTGTTTCACTTGAATAGAGTGGTTATGCATCATTTTACTTGGGAGATCGAGTCTTTATGCCAGTAGTGCTTTTCCAATCCATTTGTAGTACAGTACTAGAAACGCTTTTGTGGGAGTATGAACGTTGATTTTTGAGGCATGTGATTAGCTGGAATTAAAAATAAAAAAATGACATCATTTGATAGATCTTTCAAAACCACAACAACAAAATTTGTTTCAAATATTCCATCCACGAGTTTGTAACGTAAAACAGCCCCCGTGACGAACAATCTCTCAGAAATAAGTTCCTTTGGTCAGATTTCATATTTTCAGATTTTTTAAGATTAACTAACACTTTAAGCTTTCATCTCCAATGCAATCAAGGCAAGAAAAAGCTTAAATCAGATCCATAAAAAAAGGTTAAAAACGATATTCACTAACACGTAGCAAAAAGATGATGCATACTCGTTTAGTTCCTTTCAAAATGTATTAACGAAATTTTCACCACTAAGTAACAAAATCTTACAGATTAAAATGAGAATGAGAGTGCTAGTACAAAGCTTTCAGACTAGGTTTCAAGAAAATTCTTTGAAAACCGTTAAAACAATTCTTTTTTTCTTTCATTTCAGGTAACGTTGGTTGGTGCAGGGACCGTTTAATGTAATTGAAGGTTTGTATGTTTGATACCGAGAAGCTTCATAATAGTTTTTAAACCTTCCTAGAGGCTTTTCCGGTCAATTGTTTCATTTAAATTTAAGTAGGGGAGAGTGGGGTATCGTGGGCCATGGGGAAACGTGGGCCACTTTTAATATCTCAGATGTGTGTTGAGATAAAAATCTCAAACCAACTGTCATCGTCGTCGCTTTGCGTCAGCATATATTCCTATATGTTGTTGACTGAAATAACCATCATATGCTTCTTTTATTTATCAAGCTAAAAAAAAAGTTAGAAAAATTTACTTACATAATTAAAAAAAACACCCGCTAATTTCATCGATGGGGAACCTAAAGTGCAAAACAAAAATATGCTCATACGCTTGTGATCTTAGTTTTGTCATGATCTTTCACGTGGAAAAGGAATTTTTGATGAAACATCAATAAGTCACACAAACGCAACCAATTTGCAAATCATAGCTTGTGGGGAATCGTGGGCCACACATCCTGAACCACCTATATTTTTATGTTTTTATACACACTCAGAACTTAAAATACGTTTTTCCTATGTGTAAAGTTTCCTTATACCAAATGAAGAGTTATGAAAAATATTTTGTCCATCCTATATAAAAATTTTGCCAAAACGTTCGCGAGCCAGGTTTTGGAATCTATGCGATCATACAGAGCTCTCTTTTTTATTTCGTCATCTGAAATTGCTTTAAAATAACGAAATGAATCAGGAAATCACATTTTTAGGTCAACTCAGAAACTTTACATGTTATTTGGTCAATTTGGATTTGGTGGCCCACAATTCCCCACCATTTTTCAAAATCCAAAAAATAATGCTTTTTTTCAAACAGTCAGAATTTGGGGAAAATAACTTATTGTAAATTATTAAAAAATGTAAATTATTAAAAAATACCTTATGGTACCTTGAAAATGTAGAAAACCATAACGTTTTTTATTTACATTTTATCTTTTATAATAAAGAAGTTATGGAACAACGAAAAAAGTGGCCCATGATTCCCCACTCTCCTATACATGTTTGCAAATTATTGTGGTATTAAATAACGATTCCGAGAAGTAAACTGCACTTTAAGCTATTTCTTGTAACAAACCTCTCAATCAACAAATAACAAATTCTGCCATTTGATAGATTTCTATCGATAATCTCACCTTGACTTCCCGTTGGCTTTGAAAACATCGAGCTGAACTTCCAGTTATTATTATTTCCGAGGAAGGGTACACCAACAATTCAAGTTCGTATTGAACCGTGACATGGAACACGGAACCAATCGTGTTGGTTGCGGGGCCAATAATAATTACCCATCAATTTACGACTACAATCGTCTCTGAGGCATGCAAAGAGGTGTCCGATTCGACTGTCAATTGGGTGCAGAAAAAAAACACAAACTGCGCAACGACGGGTCAATCGTAAAAGTCAATGAAGCTGCTGCATATTAGTTGCAGTTGGTATTACTGCAATGCACCCTTTGAAAAATTTGCACCAAGTTAATTTGGCGCTCAATCGTCACGGTCGATTTCGAACAATTGAAGCAGTGCTAAATTGAATGACTTTTGAATTGAACTTTGGAAACCTTAATGGTAACAGTGTTTTAAGAGAATAAAAATATTATTCACGTTTTTCGATACGAGCGTTCTTTAAACACTGTTTCAACTTTCCCTTAATGTGCTTTCAACATCCGGCAAACGATCTCCAATGAAATGTTTTGTGGTTCTATGGCTTTTCCGAATTCCAGCAGCATAAACTCAATCGTTTACGCACACAAACTCCCTCTTTTTCGCTGCCTCCAGACTAAGGTGTTTCGGAATATAGAAATCCACCTTCATCATCCCCTTCCCAGCTCATTTTCCCTGAACCGTGCATCATGCATGGCTGGCTAGCGAAATGGAATAAATTTTATATTCGAACAGAAGAGTTTACCATAAACCGTCCAAAGCAGCGCTAATAATCGTAAAAAATAAAACATCCAAAATGTGAAGAAGGACTGTTGGACCGAAATTTCCCAACCCTCCCCGCGGCAAACCATCTCGACCACAACAAATGAGTCGTGGGTGGAAAAGTGCTGCTCTCTTTTCCAAAGTGAGGCAACAGGGAATGAGCAGGATGCTATCTAGTATTCAACCTTTTCACCATTTGAGCTTGAGCCATTTGGTTCCCCGTAGTTCTTGGAACCTAACAACGATTTCAAGGGAAGCTGCTGCTGTGGGTGGAGAAGGTTTAGCATTCTAACTCCCTTTCATTCCCCCTTCATTCATCGGAACGTGAATACGATCATACACCCACCCACATACGCAAACACACGTTCCGGTGTAACCGCAACAGCCTCTAGAATAAAGCTACCGCTGCTGACTGAGGTCGTGAAAAATCATCCCTCATAAAAATGGTAACCCCAGAGGAACAGTGGTCGAGAAAATCTCAAAGAGAAATTTTAAATCGCAAAAAAATAAGACAAATGTTCTATATTGAAAAAAAAAAAAATCAAATAGAAATCAGTTTTAGATAAACCTCTAGAGATCTATCGCTCTTCCCCCATCGACCAGCACATAAGGTCACTTGGGTATCCCGAGATGGCCGAACAGAAAATCAAATTGACCACATCTGCATCAGCCGAAAATGGAGAAGGAGCCTTCTTGATGTCCGCAACAAGCGAAGCGCAGACATTGCATCTGACCATCACCTCGTCCTTGGCGAGATACGACTGAGAGTTGCACGTGTCCAACGGCGCGAGGAGAAAGTCGGGTGTCGATACGACGTCCGCCGGTTGGAGAATCCAGAGGTGAAAAGGGCATACGTTGAACAGCTAGAATCCCGAGCCTCGGAGCTGCCGACAGACGGAACAGTCGAAGAACAGTGGTGTGGAATCAAGAATGCCTTTATCACGACGAGCCATGGTACTCTCGGTAAAGTTTGTGGAAGAAGGAGTGAATGGATGTCGGATGAAACTTGGAGGATGGTCGATGATCGGAGAAAGGCGAAAGTCGGAATTGAGCAGGCATGTACCGGGTCAGCCAAAGCAGCCGCCCGCTTACGATATGCGGAGCTGGAAAAGGCAGTTAAACGAGCTTGTAGACGAGACAAGAGAGCCTGGACAAACTCCCTAGCCGAAGAGGGAGAAAGAGCCGCCGCCAATGGAGATATCCGATTACTTTATGACATCTCTCGCCGCCTCAGTGGTGCAAGGACTAATGCAAGAATGCCGCTAAAAGACCGAGCAGGTCAGTTATTGACCGATCGAACAGATCAGCTCAAACGATGGACTGAGCACTTCGAACAACTCTTCCGAGTCACGAATAGCGATGGCCAACAGAATCTGCAGCTCGAAGCGCCAACAGTAAGTCGCATAAATGGCGTCAACTCGGAAGCGCCTTCGCTGGCTGAAATAGAAGCGGCAATCAAAAACATGAAATCCAACAAAGCACCTGGGATCGATTGCATCCCTGCTGAAATGCTGAAAGCCGACCCTGCCCTATCAGCACAAATGTTGCACCGTCTTTTCGCTGACATCTGGGATACCGCAACATTCCCGGCCGACTGGATGCAGGGTATCCTCGTAAAGGTCCCGAAGAAAGGAGACCTGACAGAGTGCGGTAACTGGCGAGGCATAACGTTGATCTGTACAACCCTCAAAGTACTCTGCAAAGTGATTCTGAACAGGATCCAGGAGAAAATAGACGCAACACTCCGACGGCAACAAGCTGGATTCCGATTTCGACGATCATGTGTGGACCACATCACAACGCTACGAATCATACTGGAACAAATCAACGAATTCCAGGACTCTCTTCTGCTGGTGTTCGTTGATTTCGAAAAAGCATTCGACCGACTTAACCATGAAAACATCTGGGCGGCTCTAAGGCGACGAGGGGTCCCAGAGAAACTAGTCCATCTCATCGAAGCACAGTACGAGGCATTTTCGTGCAAGGTCTTGCACGACGGTGTCTTGTCCGAACCAATCCCGGTAACTGCTGGAGTGAGACAAGGATGTATTCTATCACCGCTACTTTTTCTAATCGTAATGGATGAGATTCTGTTTGGATCGATTGACTGTGCACCGAACCGAGGATTGCCGTGGAATCCTTCAACAATGGAGCAACTGAACGACCTTGACCTGGCTGACGATATTGTTTTGCTCGCCCAAACACAACCAGATATGCAGAGCAAACTCGACGACCTCACCGAAAGTTCCAAGGCAGCAGGTCTCAAAGTCAATGTCGGAAAGACCAAGTCGATGGAGATCAACACAGGAAATCCCTCCAGTTTCATGGTAGCTGGGCAACAAGTTGAGAAAGTGGAGTGCTTCCAGTATCTTGGTAGCCAGATTACGCCTGATGGTGGTACCAGAAAAGACATCGAAACACGGATCAGAAAGGCCCGATTTGCGTTTGCGAGTCTCCGAAACATCTGGCGGTCACGCCAGATCTCTCTACGAACAAAAATCCGAATCTTCAACTCAAACGTCAAATCCGTATTGCTGTACGGGTGCGAAACTTGGTGCACATATGCGGTGACGACGCGAAAACTGCAAGTATTTGTAAACCGCTGCCTGCGGAATATCATCCGCGCTTGGTGGCCTGGCAACTGGATCTCGAATGAGGAACTACATCGCCGGTGTCATCAAAAGGCGCTAGAAATCGAGATTCGGGAACGTAAGTGGAGATGGATTGGGCACACGCTGCGAAGAGATGAAAACGAGATTTGCAGAGAGGCGCTAGATTGGAATCCAGAAGGTCATCGAAGAAGAGGCAGACCCAGAAATTCGTGGCGGCGAAGCCTAGCCGCTGAAATCCGAACTGTCGATGAGAATCTTGACTGGGACCAGGTGAAGACGCTGGCTCCGGATCGTCAACAGTGGAGGTCTTTTACCACGGCCCTATGCACCGGAGGATCGGCGCGGGATCATTAAGTAAGTAAGTAAGTCTAGAGATCTAGAGAAAGCTCAATTTATTTTTTTATAATAATAAGTATAATTTAGTTAAACTGGAAATTCATAAAATTTTTGTTCGAAATTATTTATGAACCGCTTATTTAATATAATTTATGGAAGCTAGGGTACGTTTTGAAATACAAGTAACTAATACAAAAAAAAATAGAATCTACTGAATCTGGAAGAGACATATTTTCATGGTCATTTTCATTTGTTTCATGGTCATTGTAAACAAACCTAATGATAGAGTAGATAAATGTCTTATTGATGAATTGAGGAAACAGAGAAGAGGGCCTAGGAAAGTAACTTTTTATTGCCTTTCTTACAGAAAGATATAGCGAACGGTCAGTTGGGGCTATCAAGGGTCCAAGATACCACTTTATATACCAATCGACTCAGCTCGACAAGTTTCGAAGATGTCCGTTGATTTGTAAGATCCAATTGAAATGATCCTAACATCCTTTCTCCTATTCTAGGCTTTACAATTATGTAGAATTTTGTTTAAAAAAAATGATTTTTTTCCCTGCGTTACTTATGCAAAAACGGGAAAAATCAAAAGAATATAGATTCAGATTCCAGTAATCAAAATTTCATTTTAGATTTAGATTTGATTATGAAATTTTTTCAAAAAAAAAATTCAATATTTTTTCCTGATTAAGACTTCTGTGGATTTTTGAGAAAATAATGGGTTTGAGAGAGTTCAGAACAAGAATTAATGATGCAAATTCAGAACTCAGAAATAAAATTTAGATTCTACAATCAATAATTAGAATACATTTTGAGATACAGATTCGGAATTCAAATCCATAGGTCAAATTTAGAACTCACCGTTCTTTTGAGAATTCAGATAATAAATTAAAAAAGCAAAACCAGGCGTCGATAAACAATCCAAAATCAGAATTTTAAGAATCGAAACTGTGGTTTAAATTTCAGATTAGGGATTTTTTTTCCAGATCTTTTTTTGTCATATGATTTCTTCAGCTGAATTACTACTTGAAATGAGGATTCGAAACTAAAAGAAATCGATTTTTTAAATGTACAAGGCTGATTAAAGCTTTCGAATTCAGAGTTTTTTTTTCTTTTTATTTATTCTCCAAATTCAAATGATCGATACAAAGTTTTTTACAAATTTTACACAAATAAAATGAAGGATTAAGCTTTTTTTACCAGAATATTATAAATAACAATTATTGATCTGTGTCCTGTCTGCTAATTCCAAATTACTTTTGAAAAAATTAATAGATTTAATAATTAAAAAAGGAGTCAAAATATCTAAACAGTTTTGCTTAGCAAAATAGGTAGAATTATTAACAAGTTGGAAACATCATTTTAAGCACATTTTTTCATTCTGGTCCGGCGTCCGATGATCTCGATTGGGCTCGTTTCCGGAATTGACGCAACCGCTGAAACCGATGAATTCTTGTTCTTCGACTTTTTCTTTTTAGTTTCCTTTTCCTTTTCCGAAGCTGAACTGGGGCTGGATATTGTCCGCTTCAGATTTACCTTTTCCGACGCCATTTCAGCGTCGTCATTGTTATCATCATCATCATCATCATCATCATCATCATCGGCGTCGTTATCACCATCAACTCCGACGTCGTTTTGTTCGTCATCGTCTTCTGAGCTGCTCGTGGCTTCCACCGAAGGTACTGATTTGACAGCAACTGATGTGTTCTCGATCTCACTGAAGGAATTGAGCTGATTCGGGGTTTCAAGGAATCTATTTTTAGATTTTATCGGTAACGTTGTCATGCTCGTTGCAACACTGCCGATGTTCGATGTGGTTCCGATCGTCGCGTTCATCAGCACTTGGCTGTAAGATGTTGGATCAGATATCGTTTTCGAATTTTTATCTTTTTCTCCTATTTTGAGGCTTTCCAACTTGGGGCAATCCGCCTTAAGATGGCCTTCACACTTACAAAAGAAACACCGATTCCTCAATCCCTCATAAAAGAGTCTCACCTTGAAACGAGCGATGGTAATATTTGCAGGGAGCTCCTTGGTGACCTCCATATGGATCCCACGGACCCCATTGAATACTGGGAAGCTTGAACTTGCTGCGAATTTTTCACGTATGTGTTGTCTGATTGTTCCGTATTGCCCCAAAACGGTTGCAACTTCTGTATCGTCGATTTCCGGAGGCAGATTAAATACTCGAACGTATCGGAAAATGCTGCTGGCTACAAATAATCTCACGGTAATCCTGGTCCCATCCTCGGACGAAAAATTGTACTCGTCGTCCATATTATTCGTGAAGCTGTTAAAAGTTGTTTCATCTATAAACTTAAGATAAAAGCAACGTTCATATTCATCCTTATATATAGAATGTACAGTTGAAGCTTCTATCGCCAACGTGTTTCCAACAAATCCGAAGACGTCTAGATATGCCGGTGGCTTTGAAGACAAACCGAAAGCTTTTTTATCGTGTTCTTGCGCGTTCTTTCCATCTCGGTATTCCGTAAACGTTTCCGATCAAAACCTCACTATCGACTGAGTTCAGAGTAGATTTTTTTTTGGAATTCTGAAAAAAAGATTCAAAACAAAGAATTCAAATCGGAATCCAGATTTTAGTTCTGCATTTACTTTCAGAATTCAGATCAGAATACGAATTCGGAATCCAAATTTGGACATCAAATTATAATTTCAGATAAAATGTGAGATACAGGTTTAGTTTAGCTAGGCTTTTAGTTAAAGTTTTGAATTACTGTTCGGAATTCAGATCAGGATTCCAAAATCAAATTCACATTTAGAACCCAGATTCAGATTTAAAATTCAGATTGAGAGGTAATGTTAAGAATAATAATTATGAATTCAGATTCAGAATGAGAACTAAGTTTGGAAAGTCATATTATCTAACTCTTTCAAACCCAATCCCACATTCAGACTTAACTTCAAATTAAGAAGACAAATTCATGATTCAAATAAAGAACTTATGATAAAAATTTAGATTAGGATTTGATTTTTGAAATCAGATCAAGATTTCAGAATCAAATCAATAAGTTGCTAATCATATAACTATCCTCTTATTCTGAACCATTGTTTAACAAGGTAAAAACACTTAAAAGGTATTATCCTAGGCTACGCGCCACCGGTAGCCATCATTTTTGTAGTTACCTTTTTAATTTATCCAGTTGTACAAAACACAAATAAAAGCAAAACTTGAAATTTCTTCACTAGTTCAACAATAAAAAATTCATACAAACTTTGTAGTGCTGAAGTTATTTCACTAACTTTTTGTCTGGTCGCTTTCGAGCCTATGTACCCGATTTAAAAAATGCGTTTTTTTTTATCTTCGTTTAAAATGTCCTTCTAAAATAAAAATTAAAACGTTGGCTCCGAAATTGTTATGAGCTTTGAATTTCTGTTAAGAAAAAGAATTTTTTTGAATGTATGATAGGAATACGCTTAAAATTCTCAAAATCCGTTGCATGAACGAAACAGCAGACGTCAGTTTGTGAGGTTATTGTATTACAGTATTTTTTTGTTAAAATATGTAAACTTCGAACTCATCGAGCTGATTGTTTTTCGCTCAACTTGTTGCAGTTTTCGACTTCGGCTTTCTCTTTCATATTTCTCAGCTTTTTCGCAGTTTTCGTTAAAAAAAAAACGGACGTGCTATAACTCATAAACTCATTCATTTATTGCAGTGGTTTTCAAAGTGGTCCCTACCTCCCCCTTGGGGGCGTTGAAAGGTTCTAGGGGGGCGGTGAGCGCAGTTTTTAAATTTGGGCGGCGTTTCAAGGGCTCACGGGGGCAGTGGGTCAATTTTAAAAATCACATTTTCTCGAATTACGAAACCCCTAAGAATTTAAATCACAACGACTACGTCTAATGCTCGATTATGAAACGACATTGAAGAATTCTGAAAACCAAATCAAACTCTGAAAACCAAGTTCATTACAAAAATATCTATTAGTTATATTTGATTTTGCCTCTGCAGTTCTCAATACAGACACATTCTTTTATTGTGAGATTTCGTATACGATTTGTGTATTGATCTGGTTTTGTAAGTTATTTTTGGTTATACTCAAAATCATAAATCTTGAATGGAAATTCTGGAAAGTTCTGATTTGTTGATCTTTAATTCAATTGATTGAAAATGGAATTCTCAAATTTTCATGATTAAAATTCAATAGTTATTCGATTTCTATTAAAACTGTCTGAATCCATTTGCTGGAACCTATGAAATATTTTGAGACCCGTGAATAATGCTAAACTTTAAACAGTTATCAAATTTAGTCTACAGTTTTCATAAATCAAAGTTTGAAATTTCCTTTTTCTTTAAATTCATTTTGTGCTATTCGAATCTTTGCTTATAAAAAAATAACTTTATTACGAAATAAAACTATGCATTTTTCTTTTTATGCTATTTTTCCGAATAAACAGTGATTGTTTTGCGTATAATAATGGCAAATTTAACTGGAAAAGAGTTTTGCTTACTAGAATTCAGAAAGGAGTTTCATTATTTCCTTTCGTTTTCAAATTAAAGAATTTGTCATGGGAATTTTATATTTTTTCAATTTCTTTTTCTCGAGGACGAAAGCAATAAACTTTGATGGAATTTCGAGTTTTGTTATGCTCTGTTAATTATAACACATGTTATATGTGCTGCATTTTTCTAGAGATTTAAAAAAATCGGGCTAAGGTGGCATTGATTTCGAAAATTTATCTAAAGGCGGTAAGAGATAAAAGTTTGAAAACCACTGATTTATTGTCTGCAAAAAGTCACAGAATTTTTGTTAAAAGAAAAAGTTCTCTGATATTAGGCTCAGTGGCTTATAAGTATTAAAAGTTTTTTTTCTTGTGCATTAATCTTCTAGAACATGATTTTTTTCGCTTTGAATGTCATTTATTTAAAATCTATTAATCAAAAAAAAAACAAAATATACCACACCGTGGTGTCTTTAGGAGAAAACTTTTTTTTTTCGAAAAGCATCGCCAATATAACACTCTAAAAATAATTTTTGAATGAGTTTATGAAAAAAAAAATACAACAATTCCTAAGCTTCCTGAATACTTCAGATCTGCAATACGATGTTAGATGAGAAAGATATGAATGAGATAAATTTGCATGTTTTTAAAAGAATGATCCCAAATTTTTGGCCGATACACCATACTATAGTGATCCCAAACTTTTGAACGATAACTTAAGTGTCTATTTTATTAATTAAAAATACATTCTTTAATTTTTGTATAATTTTTTCTTATTGTGTTTTGAGAAGTAAAGAGTAAGGATTCTAATGCAACTCAAATTTTGAAATTTGGTTCACCCTATCCTGAGATGATTAGCTTTAAATGTTGAGAGCGATTCTTGATTTTTTTTAAAAAGTTCTAACTTTAGGTTAAGTTTAAGATACGAAACTAAAACATTATTTCTGAGCGAAAAAGCTCCAAAACAGCTATTGCTCATTAGCTTTCAATTGAGATAAGAAGATTTGCAATATGTCCTAAGACGGCTGAGATATGAACGATCAAAATTTGCATGTTTTTAGTGGGTGATCCCAAACTTTTGGCCGGCAGAGTATATTGAAAATCTTTCATCCTTTTTAATGATAATTTACCACAAGGATGGTAAAGTGTCATAGATCAGATAAAAAAATCAACCGTTTGGTTATAGGATTCAGAACAAGGTTCTGAAAATGATTATGCAACTTCTACCTTGCACAGCACCAAAAATCTTCATCGGATTTCGGGCATTCAGGAAACATGAAGATTACAAAATCTCAATATTATCTTTGTTGCAAACAGTGTTTTGATACATTTTATGAATATATTTTTCTTATTCACTTTTAGTTGGTTGACAGGATTTTCAAATTTTTTTTTGCGAATTTTAAATTTTGTTTTCTTATAGTTTTACATTTGTTAAAATTATCGAAAATATTTTTCCCAATTTCCCTAGATTAAAGATAAAAAACGTGAATTTAAATCATTTTGTGTTCTGTATGGAACACTTCGAACATTTGTCAGTGGATTTCTCCATTTTTGATTCTCCTTTAGAATTATTTTTTCTTATTTTCATAAAAAAATAACAGTCCTCCTCAAAGCTGATCGTGGCATAAACAGAATTTTTTGAAGCGGCTTAAAATACTTAAAATAGTTTTCCAACGTTAATTTGTCTAGATTTTGATTAGGTTAGATTAGGTAAGACAAGTGTTTCAACTGTAATTAGTAGGAATTTGGTCTTGAATAAATCATTTAAAAGGTTCAAAAATCTTTAAAAAAAAATGTTTTTAAACTCATCTTATTTGTTTGAACGATTAATTTGATTAAGTATGTACCTGTGCTTTGTGGTTCACTTAGTAATTCGGTGTCATCCATTTCAGAAGCGAATTTGATGAAAAACCGTTGGAATTATCCTAATTACGGACCAAAATGTGCTGATGTAAGTATCATTATGAAGATTTGTTTTAATAAGTCTCGGCTTGCGTAGTACGCTACTAGATTAAGAAATAAACATACGCTCCAAACGAAGGCGACTGAATGCAATATGTCAATCCAGTTAAACATACATAGGAAACTCCACGTGGAATCTATGTTTGTTATTGAAAATTTAAAATGTATTGCATACATTCAGGGGTTCAAATTAATGGAAGATAGGACTAGTTTATATCGACCGCCATCACCTGTTTTTCCTTGTCATTGTTATTCTCAACTAACGATGATATTCATGATTTAATAGAACAAGCATAAGGAAATAACTCTCAAACAAATTATTTACGGACTATACCTTTTTATTTTGAGGTTTTAAATAAAAGATTTGAGTCCGATTTTCAAATATTGTCAAAAGTCACTTTTTTTTTTTTAAAATTTGTCTTTATATTTATATTTCAATGTGCTTTTTAAAAGTTGGATTCCGATCAAGTGTGAGTCCCAGGTACTTCACGTGATAAGACCTTCCTAATGAAACCTCCTTTAAAGTAATGAAATGATTTTCATTGGGTTTTAAAAGTTCAGCTCTTGGCTTATGGAGTAGTAAAAAAGTTGAGTTTTGGAAGCGTTAGGAGAAATTTTCCACATTTTCAAGTAATTCAAAAGAGAATTTAAATTTTGTTGCAATCTATTGCGTACCACCCGTAAATTTCGACCTTTGGCTGAAAGCAAAGTATCATCAGCAAATAATCTTCTACCTTTTCCTTCTGGTACATCAGGAAGATCAGAAGTAAAAATATTGTATAAAATTGGCCCAAGTATACTACCCTGAGGGACACCAGCTCTAATGAGTGTCCTTTCAGAGCATGAATTTTGATAGCTTACGTGCAAAGTTCGGCTATTTAAATAGCTATGAATAATTTTGGTGAGATATACGGGAAAACCAAATCGAGCTAATTTATAATATAACCTTTATGCCAAACACTGTCAAATGCTTTTTCAATATCTAGAAGAGCAACACCAGTTGAATAGCCTTCAGATTTGCTAGCGTTAATCATATTAGTTACACTCCAAAAGTTGATGTGTAGTAGAATGCCCATGACGAAAACCAAATTGTTCATCAGGGAAAATAGAATTCTGATTAATGTGAATCATCATTCTATTTAAAATAACTCTCTCAAATAGTTTACTTAAAGATCAAATTTTTGAAAATCAAGTTCATCAATATTCGTCTCACCAGAACTTTCAAATACATTTTGTTGGGAAAAAATATCATTTAATTTTAGGGAAATTTGAGCATCAATTGGACTTACAACGTTTAAATTAAAATCATGAGCAGACTCAAACTGTTGGTTTAATTTTTGAGCTTTTTCTGCGTTAGTTAAAAGAAGTTTATCTCCATCTTTCAAAGTAGGAATTAACTTTCTGAGGTCACTTTCTTCGGGTTGATTGAAACCCGACGAATCTAGTTTTCTTAGATTCTCGCTAACTTGTTAAAATAGAAAATTATAAGTCACAATTTCGATGTTTGATTGTGGCAATTGGTCCAGTTGTTGTCGAGATATATGTATTACAACCAACTTGGAACTTCTCAAATAGCGTGATCGTGATCTTTTGGGGAGAATGAGGACACTTGGTCCCTGGAGATGCTTGATTCCTAAGCTATATGTCGAAACCAGAATGTCTTAAAATGATCGAATGTTCACGAAAAATGTGCCAAATATGCCAAAACAATTTTTTTTGTCTCAGGAAATCGATTCTAGCTCATTTAGAGGTTCATGTATTGTTCTATTCTCTTCTCTTCTTTTGGAGCATAAATGTAAACTTGAACTTACAAGCTGTCTGAAAATTCAAAAGACGACGAGACCAAAAAATTTTTTCAAAATTTTTTCAAAAAATAGGATGAAAAAAAGAAATTAAGATCAACTATTCTGCTGAATAAGTGGAAATGAATTTTAAATTTATGGATTTTTTTTTAATTCGCGAATTATACATAATTTATGTGTGTATTTGAAGTCGGTATAAATTTTATAAAGATATAAATTGTGTTTGGAAATCTTTGATTATCAAAAATATAAATAGTATTTTCCATTCCAATACCACTGTTCGGGAAACCAGCTCAAGGGGTTCGGAATTCACATCCACCTTTTCACAACCCCTTTCCTGTCACAAAAATGCTATCAAATGGAAAAGTAAAAGAGGCAAAAGGTGCAGAAACGATCAATAATCCGCCAAAATATATGGGCTCTCGTAAATACGGTTCAAATTATGGCCGAAAAGTAAAATTGTATTGCAGCAAGCCAGCTAAGCCTTCCTGTCCTATTTCCGATACCAACGAATGGGGAATACCTACTTAAATAGTTGAATGCACATTTGGAATCAGGACCCATACATGGATTCTGCTTAAAAGTATCCCAGTTAAATTTAAGAGCCCCGGTACCCCTTCGAAAATCCTAATGAGATGATGGAATGAAACACAAATGCCCGTATACAGAATTTTGGGTGGGAAAGGGATTTTCTGGCTTAGTGCTGAACCTTTTTCCGAGAAGGATGCGCCACCAAGAGGTCGAGGCTATAGGGATAAGGGTGACTTTTGCTGGCTCTCTCTCCTATGGATTCTCTCTCTGAAGCTCTGTAGATGGAATTTAAGGCAAGATGGAACGCGTGGGTGGGGAAAGGACGACTCTCGGTAAACAGAGTGCCAGTAAAACAAGGTCGTCAATTACAGATTTAGACGGCCCGGGTGCCGATCTACCTTCAGGAGCCCGGAGGACCTGTTTCTGGGAATTTCTTTTGAACCCTCAATCGAGGCTAGTATAAGTACAAGAATGGGGTTTGAATAATCCAACTTGCTAGGCCCCGAGGCTGTCATTACGATGCCGGAGAAATTGATGACCCTCTCTGATGGATGGATGAAATGAAATGGATGCATAGAGCAGATTTCGGTAGCAAAATGACTCGCGGCTTTCGTTTATTTGCTCAGATGAATTTGGTAATTTTTCTGGCCGGTTTTTACGAGACTTCGTAAAACATTTAGCTACCTACCGGTGTTTTCGGCGATGAAATGGCTCAATGGCTACGATTTCTGGCCCCATAATTTGAGGCTTTGGTGGAGCTTCCATTGCCAATTAATCTAGGAGGAAACATATTATTTTATGATGATATTGCAAAGCTCGTTACACTAGGAGTTCTTACGAAGTCGTTGCACAAAGATATTAGAAAAACATAATTTTTAGCGAAATTTCCTACGAGAACCTTAATTAATTTCTTTTGCCTTTTTTCAGACTATATAATGAAATAAAAATAAAAACAGGGAACAAAAATAGGTTGGCTCTAAGGGATAACATAAAACAATAATACATTTATTTTTCTAACAAACACTGATAAGAAGAAAAAGAAGCAATTTAGTATAAATAATTTACATGATAAAAGAATGAGCTTATTTTCACACTTATTTTGATAGATTACTTCTAATTTTTGAATAAATGACAATTCTTTCTATAAAAGGGTCAGTTTAAAAGCATAATCATAAAATTTTAGTAATTCTTTACAATATCGGCATAAAATTTTGTTGAGGGCGAATAAGACCGTTCAAATGTGCAGTAGTTCAAAGTCAAAACGCATCAAAAACTTTCGAAATAAGGTACAGACCCCGTTCGATTTTCGCAACACGCCCGTACATTTTGTGTTGCCAAAATCGAATGTTGCCAAAATCGAACGGTTTTTTATCTCAACTTTTTTTTCAGTTTTTTTTTACAAAATGACTGTTATTATTGTCCAACACGATTTTTTGGTCAATTTTCGACCATTTGTAGTTATTTTTAATTTTTTTTGTCATGTTTTTGAAGCATTTCCACTTTTCTTGTTTTGTTTAGAAAATATTTGTTTTCATTTGTCATGTTTGCTGTTTTTGTCGTTCTTCATCATTTTTTAGTTGTTTTTTGTCATATTTAGTCTTTTGCTTGAATTTGTTTTTAAACTTTTTGAATTTTTCATCTTTTTGTCATTTTTGAGTACTTTATAATTTTTTTTAAAAAAAACTTTTGTTTTTATTGTTGCATTTTATCACCGTATCAGAACATAAAAACGTATTTATCGTTTTTGTCCAAATTAAATTGGCCCTGTTATAACGAAAACTAAAATGTTATGTTAATTCTAAAAACCGCACATGTGCCAAAATCGGATGTTGCCAAAATCGAATGTTGCCAAAAACGAACGGGGTCTGTATATGCTTAGATCTCAAGCTAATCCAAAAATTCGAGATATATTTCAAAAGTTATTAACAGGTAATCTGTTGTAAAGTTAATTAACTCTTAAATTTGATCTGAAAAGAAGGTATTGAATTTGTTCAGTCACTTAATGCAATACTTAAAAAAAAAAATCAGTTAAAAAAGTTGCAGTCAATCAAGAGTAAAATATTTTTACATTTTTACAAAGACGATAATCGTATTTCTTTAATGAAAATATGAAATGGGAAAAGATTATGCGTGTTTCCATTTTTCAGTGATCATTGAAAAAATTGAACAATTTCAAGCGAATGTTAGAAAACAAATCCAGAACTGTTCAAAATGCTAATTTCTCTGAATCCAAATTTTGAATTCAGAATAGATATAGATAAATTTTATTAAAAATTCAGGCTCGGTATGATATTTCAAATTTAGATTCTGAACACAGATTTAATTCAGAATTAAGAATAAAGAAGATCGGTTTTAGGATCTCTCATCTTTGAATCATGCATTCAGAAGTAGGACTGAAAATCCAGATACATTTTAAAAAATATCCTGTTATAAGTTTGAGATACCATGTTTAGAAATCAGACTCAAAATTAAATTTCAAAATGTCAAAATATAACTTAGCTTGAGATTCTCAATTAAGATTCATTATCTGGATTTAACATACTCATTTTAGAGCAGAAATCAAACCAAAACTAAGAAACTAGTTAGATAACTCCATAATTTAGTAAACAGTACACAGTAAAGTGTTCATTACTCGACCACTATGCGTTTCCAGGAATCGGGAAATCTGATGATCTTGTTCCCGGGAATTTTCAAGATTCCACGAAAAATGGAAATCAAGATTATTACACTAAATTGCATAAGGAAACTTTAATATATGATATTTTTCAATTTTTGAGCAGTAGTATTGCCAAACAAACTTTTTAATGCCTCAAAATTTCAATTCGCAATTTTAAAACCCAAGACCCAAAAACTAAGTACTCTAACCGACAAGATTGACTGAGTTTTGTTCCAAATATTTAAAATTATTGAGAAAATGTTTTCACTGTTGGTAGAAGTTTGTTAGCTAGACTTTAGGTTATTCATCAATTGATTTAAATCTCGTAAGTTATCAGCGTTGATAATGTCGTAAATTTTGAAATATCTTATTTCCTGGCCAACGATTTTTCTTCTGGCAAAAGTTTTCAAAACGGAAGTTCTAAATGATGAGGGTTCCAAAATAGAACAACCGGATTCTTTTCGTAGCGTTTCTTTATTTGGATGTTTATTCTTTTTTGATCGTTTCTGACTTTTACACTAAGTTTTCGAATGAAATTTTTTTTTTAAATTGAATATTTAAACCAGTTTCTAGAAAAATTGTTTCAGTGTAAGCCATTCATCAAGGTATAACTATCATTGTTTTTGGTCAATTTGATCGATTTTTCCAATTTATATCGTGTAAATTTTTAGCAACTTCCCGATTTTCTTTTATTCCCAGGAATTTGTGCCGCTATTAAGCCTATCCCTTTTCTGATACCTGATACCTGATGATTTCAAAAATACTGATTCAAATAACATTCGAAAATCATACATCCATTTTCAGATTCATACAAAAAAAACAATAGTTATGCTTTTTATGCAATTCATATTCATCTAAATCACTAAGCTTAAATGTTAGGATTAGAATTCGAAAATTAAACTCAAAGTTCGTATTGACAATCAAATTTCAAATCTAGTATCGATATTTTTGGATCAAAATTTCAATACCAAGTTGGTATTTCAGAAGTTTAGTTCTACTTTTCAAGTCTGAGTTTAAAAGTAAAATACATTAACAGCACATAATTAGTTTGTTTGTTTTTTTTACATACTAGTTTGTCAAAAATTTATAAAAATCAAATTTGGTTCATTTTGCCGGCTTGTATAAATCTATTTTTTTTATTTTTTCACACTGATGAATCTCCTTTCAAATGCACATTTATAAAAAAACCATTGAAATTTTACCAGGTTTGGAAATATAATAAAGTAAACTTCTGCATGAGAAAAATAAAAAAAAATTTCACCTGTAAATATTTGGGAAAATATTTCATTTTCCCGCCTTTTTGATGTTGCAGCTTTCATTTGCATCATTGTGGGCATTTCGATCCTTTTTTAGTTATGGTGGATAGAATCACAATAAATCTCTATATTTGCGTCATTTACTAACAAATCTAAAATGATTTTTAGAAGAATTAACAATTTTTTTCAATCAAATACCTCACACAGTAAATTTTGTTTAGCTGGATTTTGTCCCGCTGGCATTCCAGCAAAATTGTCAAAAATTTTGATTGCTGGAAATCTAGCTATCTCAATAACTTTAAATTAGCGTTTTCTTGAAAAAAAAAAACCCACGGAAAGTTTTAGTTCCTAAATTAGATTTTAAATTTCAATCTTAATCCCTCGTGATAGTCAAATTTATAAAATGAAATTTATTTGCTCATTTTTCTTGAGCTACGTTTATTTTAATTTTAAAAATAAAATAATGTTTTTTTTATATAATAATTTTTATAATAATTTTATAAATTTTATAATCCGTTTCCGTAAAAAAACAGTTGTCGAAGTTTGATAAAGTTGTTGTCAAGGACTAAGACGAAGGTGACAGTTTTTGTCGAACAAAAAATGGAATTATTGTTTTACCCTTTTACATTTTAACATTTAAATACTTTCTTTTCGGTACGAAATCCAACAAATCTCACCACAATTTTTACAGTTGTGAATAGATTTCGAATTTCAAAATTTATCAACTGAGAGGAGTTTCAGTTTTCACACATTTTCATTTACAAACATCATAAAATATCTATTTGTTCTGTCAGTAAATTTTACAAAAGATATTAAGCAGTACATTCTAAAATCGTTAAAAACATATAATCTAACTAGGGAAAACCGATATTTTTAAAATCAAAGCCCGTAGGCCACCCTGAAAATCTCTTTTAAATGCATCCAATAAAAAAAAGGTGAAATAAAATACTTAACCAATAAAGAATCCGGGCGTTTGTCAAATCTACAAATTGAAGGCGAATAAAAATAGAGTTTTATACTGAAAATGTTTTCAAGGTTTAGCTCTTGAACTTTTGTTTTTTTTGGATACAGAATGCAATTTTTATTGAAAAAAAAAACAAAGTTTTGAAAAATCTAAGTTAAAATTAGCAATTTAATGCAAAATTTACTTAATCGACAAAAACTCAAATATTACAACGATAAATATTTTGGGATAAAAATGAGATTGATATGAGAAATAATATTTTTAACTCCAAATTGAATATTTCCTATTGGAATATTTTGATTTTGATATAACGATATTTATTTATGTATATTTCGATTTGATTAAAATCGTTTTGCCATCTTTATGGCATTCGCAACTTAAAATCAACGTTACGGTTGGCGGATAGTTATTAAAAAAAATAAACCGGTGCAACTGAGTTCGATGTTTACTTTTGGGCTCGAACTTGTGGACATCAGCTGGGAAGACAAATGACTTGCCAACTGAGCTATATGAAAAGTCTAATCAAAATTATGATTATTTTTCATAGATCGGAAAACCGAAATTTAATAAAACTCTTAATTTTAGATATTCAAAAATGATTTAAGATTAAATATGACATCAAATTCGGTATATAATCAAGAATTTAATTTTTTCCAATCATGACTTTTGCTCTGTTTAATTACGTTCAAGAAATGCATTAAATTTATTAAGTTAAGATTCCTTATAAAATGTCAAGTTTAATTTCGTGATTAAAACGAATAACGTACTTGAATAAATTTAACACAATCACTATTATTTTACCTTAACAAATGGCAATTCAATAAAAATGTTTACGGAAAGCACTTAAATGGATATTCTGCAAGATTGACATTAAAATTCTGTGTAAGTTCATATTTAATTGTTAAAAAAATATATATTTTCCATCTTTTTCCAACAAAAATATCAAAATTACGATTGATTGTAATATTCAACATGCGACTGGAGAAAATCTACTGAAACCAACACCCTCTTTCCCATAAAACAGTTCTTCCTCTGGCCCTAACACAGCGCCAAATTAATTGGAAACTACTCTTTCGTCAGTGCAATATACGTCGAATAACTTAGATTAAATAGACGTAAACTTGATTTTGTAATATTTCTTTTGTCCCTAATGAAGATCCTATAAAGATCGATACGTTGAATATGTACAAATAATGTTGTTTTGGCTAAAAAAAAAACTTGAGACTGAAAGCCGACAATCACCCACTAGAAGTTTTCTTGAATATAAATTTTTAATTGAACATAAAGAAATACTTTTGACGAATCCAATCTTTCAGTAAAATATGGTAGCTTACGCCATCAAACTGTGGAATCGACATGCAGTATTCCGTTTTTGAAGCATAACATTTTTTTTTAAGTTTTAGCTTAATTCTTAGAAAATTGTAGTATTTAAGCCAAAAATTTTAAAACTAATTGTGTTTTATTCTGCTTCTAAAGAAGCACGATTATTCACCAAAAAATTTAACTTCTTGTTCAGTGAAAATTTGGAAATTTCTTCATTGCCAAAAACAAATCTGAACATTCGGAATCTTGGGAGTTCAGAATTCTAAATTTTTACTATCGTTTTGATATAAAATTTCTAAAACAATGATTATCTTCTTCAAACTTAGGAACTTAGAAACTCAGTAAAAAAAATTCTTAGCATATGCCTTTCTATTATGATAATTTCAGTTTAGTTTTCTCATTGGAAGTGTGTAACAAGTTCTAAAATGTTCTCATTATTTTTATTTGGTTTTATATTTTGTTGAACAAGTGTTGAATCGGAATTTTAAGAATATGATTTGAAACAAAAATCTTTTCATAAAACCTATTTCTTTGAACTTTAATGTACTATTAGCAAATATTCGAGTTTAAGCTTAGAAATGACAATCATGAATCATCCTTTAATTCAAACGCAAATTTAGCTGTACTGTACTGTACTGTATTGTATTTTACTGTAATATTTTTTTTCCTTGAGAGAAAAGCAACAAAATTTGTGTTGCTGCTCTGGGCTCCAAAATTTAAAGTGAATTAAATTCCTCCCTAATTATGCTCCTAATTTTGTAACATTGAAACTTTATAGCCAACATTCAATTTTGAATACATAGAAAATAAGGAAAATATCAAAAAACATTTTAATGACAACACTTAAAGCATGATGTGAACTTTAATCCTTACATTTTCATTCTTAAATCTCAAACTACTTCAATTTCTAATCTCCGATCAACAACCTGACTTATGATTGATCTGTATGGAAAAACTAGATCGAAGTTGTGAATTTGACTTTCGAGCTTTCCAGCATAAATTTTGATTGAATTTGGCACAATAGTCTGGCAATTATGCCAAATAGCCGGACTTTTTGGCAAAATAATCCGGCAATTTGGCATAATTGCCGGATTATCTAGATTGTGATTATCAGTCCAACGTTTTGATGTGTTTTCATAATGCCTACTCAAGCAGATTTTTTTTCAAATATCGATCATATTCGTTATAAGATTAAATAAATTGAATTAACTAAAAAGGCACCAGTTTTTTGAAAAGTTCAAATAAACTGATCATAAGACCTTTTAAATTCAAAAATTTCATAAATGATCTTCATTTCCCATTTTTCTTTTTATGTTCATATCACTTTTTGATGCTTAAGAGATTCTTTGTTTCATTTTCTTGTTAAAGAATGTTCAAAACCCTTCTCGAAATTTAACTATAAGAGTTTGAAGATACTTAACGGAAACCGCAAGAATTAAGTGATACAAGGGAGAACGCAAAGCAAACAGTGCGTATTTGGTTGTTGTGAAAAAAGTGGATATATAGAAGCAGAAGGAAGAAAAACATGAATCCAATGAAAAATACAGTAAAAAATCCCGCATTTGTTGAGGGTTGAGTGGATAGTGTGGTGGTCCAAATGGATGACATTTGGATTCCATTATCGGCATTAGATTTTGGGTTTGATTTCCATTATCTGCCGATGGGTAAGATATATTAATTTGAGATATATGAGTTTATTGGAACCTTCAATCAGCTGCCAACTGGCCAGGTATATACACGGATGCCGGAATACCTGTTGTAAATGTCGAACATGGAAAATGTAAAACATTTTGGACTTGTTGTGTATCTGATTGAGTCGTTCTCCCAAATTATACTTCCACGAACACGTTACACATTCATTTCATAACAGCTCACACGAAATCATGGTATCGAGTATAGTGTTAACTGCATTGTAAATTATGTATCGATAGTATTATAAAAATGCATGAAAGCACATACTTTAATAAAACTGCGGTGAATCCGTGCACCCATGGTGAATTATCTACATACATACATACATACTTAACGGAAACGGCAAGAATTTGAAGGAATTGGTTTTCTGCCTTCATAAAAAATCATTTTAAGTATAAAATCTGCGCAAATTAATTCTTTAATACTTGACAATGCTGAAGTGATTTTTTTCAGGCCTTTGTTGTTACAACGGATTTTCTTATACACATATACATATACACATATATTTTTTAAGCTTTGACTTCCAAACTGGAAGAAAATTCAATGTTTATAGGTTGTACAAAGGTTTTTAAGCTTTGAATCCTAAATTACGATTTATCGTTTTTTTTCTGGCTTCAAAGTTTCAAATTTTCAACAATAAAAGATTTGCTAAAGTTTAGGTGAATTTAGTTATGATGAATGTTTAAAATTTTCATGAATCCCTTCAACTACAATGCGAATCTTTACTTAGTAACGCATTTTAACTTGAACTCAAATCATTTTGACACAAAGCTTTAAAAAAAACTCGTAAGTTCCCTTCCGATTTTTAATTCTTTTTTGACAACGTTTTAAATGTTTCCGAAAAAAGCACCAGTAAATTTTTAGAGATAAAACACATTGGATATTTGCATCTTTTTTATCATAGCTCAATTAATAGCAATTTTCTCACGCTAAAATTAACCGATTTGGCTTATCCCTTTTCCCAACCCCTTACCCGAAACTTTGAGAAACCCGATGTGAAGTGTGCCATTATATGGTTAATATTACAAGCTGGTTCATGGAAAAATCGAGTTACTCGAAAAGCGCAAAGCAAAAGAAACCGTACCCCGGAAGTAATCCGGAACACGTGTGGTCCCCCTTTCTTTTCTTGCTTCCAAACTTGTTCCACCTCGAACAAGGGATGTGGCATGAATTTTCCCATGTATGAAATTGAATTTTCCTTTATTACAAATTCAAGCGATTTTCACTTGGGAAGAAATTGGAACCAACTGCAACAGCAACAAACCTGGAGCTTAGAAGTCGGGGGGGAAATCTTTTCTAAGATCCGGGGTAAAAGGCGTCATTGTTCGACAACGGTTTGGTACCTCTGAAAGTGTAGAGGATCCATTTCTAACGAGATTATTTGTTTCTATTTTCTCCTGCATCTCCATTTGGTGTTTTTTTCTTCATTCGCCTTACTTTCCAGGAATCTCGGAATCATTTTGGGCCCGGCTTGATGCTATCGATGCCGATTTGCTCCCTCTGAAGCCGAGGATGTTGATGGTGATAGCAATGCGCAGTGATTTCAATTTTGTGCAAAGTGTTTCGGGTATTACGATTATAGCTATCGGCAAACTTTCTACACCTTCAAAAATTCATCCATAATGGCTATGTTCGGTGGGTCCCTTTCTTTACTGGCAGCAGTAAGGCGGCAGCATTTTCGTTCATTGGTTCGAATGGATTCCTGGAATTTGTTTTCGATATTGCAAATCGAGCACTGATTTTATGAATGCTTCGGTTAGAGGGAAGAGGCTTGTTAATGCCGAGGATGTTTTTAAGGGAAAAAGATTTACACGTTTTTAGATGTAAGGGAAACATCATGAAATTTTTAAAAGGATAACACTACAGGATTATAATTGAAAATTTTCCCTTACAGCAGGATAACGAGCTAGGAAAAATGCTTATTTTTTAATTCGATGGACTGACGTTAAATCAATAAAGAACAATTACAATTACAATTCTTTAAGTTTTGTGCTATAATTTTAGCGCAGTTACTTCAATAAAACAATTTTAGCAATACATTTTGAGCCACTTTGTATTATAATTGAATTCTTTCAAGAGTACATCATTTTCACTGGAGTGTTTTAATTCCCACAAAATTTCCTTTCCTGCTCTGGTGGTTGATTTCCAGGAGATCCAGAAACATGTTTAGATTTAAATAAATTGCATTGAATAGCAAAAGTATAGCATACTCTGCATTGCACTGCACATCTTCCATATTGGCTAATAAACAAAGTTAAACTGTTATTCAAAAATTTAATATTAGTTTGTAAAAATACATTTCCCCAGCATGGTCCTTTGACTTCTTTAGCGCGAAACACAGTTTTATAGAAAACTAAAAAAGAAGGGTAGGTGAGCCATATTTTGCTCAATTTTGTCATGTTTTTTTTTCAGATTCTTTAATACCAGGTTCAAAATGTTTTTCATATGCATACAATTTTTTGGTATCTCTATTCAAAATTCCCATTTTCTAAATACACTTGTTGAAGTTCGATATATTAATTTTTAATTTTACTTATGAAAATCCTAATATTTGAAAAATTGTGTTGGATATGTTCCTAACTTTGTTGGATAAGGAAAATCATAGAACTCAAATTTCATTAACTTTTAAAACTTTTTGAGAAAAATGTCAACACAAAAAAGTTTACAAATATCAATTCTTGAACTCTTGAATTTTTCCTATATAAATTTCTTTTTGAGACGGAGAATTCCTTGTTTGTATCTCACGTTCCCACTGTACGAATTCCGAGCACGAACATTTTTTCACCGCTTCAGGAGTGTATTTGACACGGGCTTTAACCACGAAACTTTCAGGCCCTTTTCCTGGTTCCCGTCAGAATAAATTAGAGATATACCGAATATTCAGTCGCCCGAATATTCGCTATGTATTCAGCCGAATATTTATTCCTAAAATTCATACAATAACAGGTTCATACAATTTTTCAAATGATTTTGTTTAATTAAAAAAATATCCAAAAATAATGTTGGAAAAGCTACCCAATTACCAAAACCTTAAGATTTCAGTGAAACATCTTAGGTGTATCCGTGTATCTTCTACTGTAGATCGTAGGGGAGAGTGGGGTATCGTGGGCCATGGGGAAACGTGGGCCACTTTTAAGATCTCAGATGTCTGTTGAGATAAAAATCTCAAACCAACTGTCATCGTCGTCGCTTTACGTGAGCATATATTCCTATATGTTGTTGACTGAAATACGCATCATATGCTTCTTTTATTTATCAAGCTAAAAAAAAGTTAGAAAAATTTACTTATACAATTAAAAAACACCCGCTAAATTCATCGATGGTGAACCTAAAGTTCATAACAAAAATTTGCTTATACGCTTATGATCTTAGTTTTGTCATGATCTTTCACGTGGAAATGGAATTTTTGATGAAAAATCAATAAGTCACACAAACGCAACCAATTTGCAAATCATAGCTTGTGGGGAATCGTGGGCCACACATCTTCAATCACCTATACTTTAATGTTTTTCTACACATTCAGAACTTAAAATACAATTTTCCTATCTGTAAAGTTTTCTTATGCCAAATGAAGAGTGAAGAAAAATATGTTGTCCATCCTATATAAGAAATTTTGCCAAAACTTTCGCGAGCCAGGTTTAGGAATCTATGCGATCATACACAGCTCTCTTTTTTATTTCATCATCTGAAATTGCTTTAAAACAACGAAATAAATTATGAAATCACAGTTTTGGGTCAACTCATAAACTTTGCATGTTATTTGGTCAATTTGGATTTGGTGGTCCACGATTCCCCACCATTTTTCAAAATCCAAAAAAATATTACTTTTTTTCAAACAGTCAGAATGGGGAAAACATTTTAAAAAAATACCTCATGATACCTTGAAAATGTAGAAATCCATATCATTTTTTATTTTCATTTTATCTTTTATAATAAAGAAGTTATGGAACAACGAAAAAAAGTGGGCCATGATCCCCCACTCTCCCATACTAAATTATGCTGACAAGTATCGCTTTATACTTAGATTATCGTATTCCAGTTTTTTTTGTATAAATTCTATAACAAATTCAAGATAAGCCAAATCATATTACGATGCTCTGATTCTGTAAAAAATTCCCGTATGTACCCGCGTTTATTCAAATTATTTCACAAACTCAAATTCATCTTTGAAAAGTTTAAGTTTCTCTGCCCAAAAACGTTTTTCGAGAGTTAATTAAAAATTATCATTATTTTTTTAACGCTTTGATACAATTTGTACGCTAATAATGTGGTTCAATGAAAAATTTCAATATAAAAAACTTTTTTACTTACTTTTGTTTGTTTTTAAATTATGGTGAGTCTTTGTTAAGATATTTTTTTCTAAATTTTTCAAATTACTTTCCGACTGTGCCAAAACGTGCAGTAGAAAGTATTCTTTGCTTATGGACAAAAGACCTATCCAAGAAGGAGATTTTAATCATTACACATCTGGTTGAAAAAAATTCGACTCTATAAAATTAGCGGCATTAGATGGAAGAATTAGAACGAATTTGGAACAATCGCTTTTATTAATTTTTTTTTCTTCAAAACTTGATAGAATATTCTGCCGAATATTCGTTAAGCCGTATAGTTGAAAAAGTTAATATACAGCTTATTTAGGTCATTGTACAGTTAATTGATTCTTTTTCTCAACATTTCAAACAAACTATCAAAAGATGGTTCAGAAAGAAAACAGTCCGAAAAAAACAATAATGGTAAAATTTTTATCGACTGGTTGGGTAATGAAAAAATTGATTTTCGGCGATTTCAGTCACGAAAAAATCTTAAAACGATTTTTATTTCTTCATCCGACGTTTCGGCATTTATTGTGCCTTTTTCAAGGAGTCTACAAAATTAATGATGTGTTTAAAAAGGTGTTACAATAAATGGTGTACTTACTGAAATTTCTCGTTTTTTTTAAAACAATAATGTTTTAAAATATTTAATACTTCTGACAGATTTGTTGTATCCAGTGTTTCGTTGATTTTTGGAATTGTCAAGAATACATCTATCCGACGATGTTTAAATAATTTTCAGTCCAATGGAAGTTTCGAACGCTTTCTTCGATCATCTGGTACGAAAAAAAAAGTTCATTAAAAAAGCTTTCTAGCTTTGCCTTTGCTGTGTTGTATTTTATTTTCTAATAAACCGATTTTCTAAACTTAAACTTAAGTTTTTTGTCGTTTATTTGACCATTATTCTCATAGAACTTACTTGGTCTTAAAAAGTATCACAGTTCTATAGTACATTAGACTGAGTCGATTTGGGGTCATTTTTGAATTTCTCAAACCCTGGGGTCTAAAAAGCCTCGTCTTGGTCCAAAACTCATCCATGATTTTTTGTAGAATTTTTAAGTAACGTTTACATGAGTAAATTTGAACTTTTAGGATGGTATGGGAAAAATGAATATTTTGAACTGAAAAATCAACATCATTTTTGTTTCTTCTGTGTAACCAAGCCTGCTTATGGTTTTTGTGCCAATTTATAAATTTCCTAAAGGAAATTTTCCGCTGAACAATTTTGTCGAAGACCGTAACTTCGTATCTTATTAGGAAAAAAAGTTATTAGCTGTTTAATAGGAGTATGTCTTTTCGCATTGATTAACAACAAATTCAATTGACATCACTGCAGGGTGGCAAGCGAGGTATTGCAAGACTACTTTTCATGCAATACTTCGCGAGGCTAAAGTAGTGATGTCAATTGAATTTGTTGTTCATCAATGCGAAAAGACATACCCCTATTAAACAGCTAATAACTTTTTTTCCTAATAAGATACGAAGTTACGGTCTTCGACAAAAAGGTTCAGCGGAAAATTTCCTTTAGGAAATTTATAAATTGGTACAAAAACCATGAGCAGGCTTGGTTACACCGAAAAAACATAAATGATGTTGATTTTTCAGTACAAAATATTCAATTTTCCCATACAAACCTAAAAGTTCAAATTTACTCATGTAAACGTTACTTAAAAATTTTGCAAAAAATCATGGTTGAGTTTTGGACCAAGACGAAACTTTTTAGACCCCAGGGTTTGAGAAATTCAAAAATGACCCCAATTCGACTCAGTCTAATAGTACATTGGAATGATGATTGAGTAAGTTTATTCAAGAGTAACAATCATGACTCAGAATTGATGCAAAAACCTCAAAAAGTAATCCCTGTATCAGAATTACGTGACAGTATTCCAAATTTTCTCACTTGTTGATAAAAGTTCATTTCTGAACAATAAATATTCAATTAGATTAAAAATATTTCAGAGGTTCTGATTCCCTATTATCGAAATAAAAAATTGCACTCTGTTTTCATATTTCAGATTCTGTATCCAGTTAAGAATTCCGGATCATCATAAAAAATAGATTTGAGAATGTGTTTTAAAATCGTAGTTCAAATTTCGTTATGCAAGCATTCAAAACTTCATCTATGGTTATGAAATAATGGATCTAAAAATCATCCTGAATTCAAGATTCAGGTTCGAAATTCTTAAAATCAATTTTTATACAGAATTCAAACATAACAAAGCTTCAAAATGGCGATCCAGAATTGAAAACTCAAAATCAAATAAATAATTCGCATTTCATATTTTAATTCAGATTTGAAAGTCTAAAAAAAGCTAGATATTTATAATTCAAATTGATCCACAAAACAACTGATTAAAAATTATAGAATTATGATTGAAGTCCCCGGCACAAATTTCAATTCTTGGCTTATAAATATTCGAAATTCTTATCTGGAATATTCAGATGGTAATTCATGATTAAATTATCAAGATGATAATTTTGTTGAGGAACTCAAATTGCAAGAGATCGCTGTCTTAAAATTTTCATTTATAGCTCTATTTTAAAATTTACAATTTTCAACCAAAGCCAGTTTGTATACATAACTCAGCTGAAAATCACAAATTGAAAGTAGAGTCTGAGTTTTTTTATCAAGTTTTGTTTGATACAAAATACCTTTATTTTTGTTTTAAAAAAGTCATCCACAGGATTTTAATCATGAAATTGATTTTTGATGGAATGTAATTTTTTTGTTATATAAACGGTTGTTTTAGGCCTTTTACTTAAGATGAAATTTAATTTTCTCATCAAAAACTTTCAGGGAATTCCATATTTAAGACCCGAATGAACACTCAGTGCTCAAATGATCTCTTATAATATTGTTGATAAATCACTATTTTGGTCTATTCTTCAACATGATTAATTCTGCAGTTCTTATCAAGAGCCAAATTTCAAATTTATGCCTTAAATTCGAATACAGTTTGTAAAAATCAAATTTGCAAAATTTCAAACTATATTTTTACTTTCGGAAAAATTGATTTATTTCCTTGATAGTTAAAATCTTTTAATTCGCTCAAGTTTATGGATTTAGCTTATGTAATTTGAGCATCGAATCCTTTTTTTTTTTTTAATATTTTTCATTAGTGTTCAAATGAAATAAACTAAATTCATGAGCTTTTTTTCTGCAAACTCAAAGATTTCAGTCATCGATGAAAGTAAGTTTATTTTTATTATAACTAAAGGATTCCTTATACAAATGAATACTTACCATTTTCAAGATTTGAGGAAGTTCTATTCAAAAGTTTTTATTGAATGCGAAAAATGTTTTAAGTGAAAGAACTCAAAAATGAATAATCAAATCGTATTTATGAATATTTCTTTATCATTTCTTTTAAATTCATGCATTGTTTGAGCAAAAGTATTAAATCCAAAATAAGTCACCATTTTATGCGTTTTCAAATACATTTTTTTGATTGGAATACTTTCTAAGAAGAAAAAAAATTAAACAATATTAAATTTCATGAAAAAAATTCTATCGTTGGTTTTGTTGTTATTATTTCTCATCGTTCATGGAACATTTTTCCAGCAAGGATCGTGACCGGTTTTTCTTCCAAAATTTCTGGTAATTGTGGAAATTGCCAAGTTGAATATGAACATCAAAATCGTACTTGCCCAATACTTCTTTGATTGTCAAAACAAGGAAAATTTAGATTCACCTTTTTCACGACATAAAAATGGCAAAATAAAATTACTGCTGAAAAAAGTTAAAATGTACCAGTTTAAATTATTAATATTTAATAAGGAGTTTGCTTTTCAATGCAAATTGAAACAGAAATCCAAACTGAACTTCAAAATTAGAATTAAATAGACCGTAAAAAATAGCCGTATACAATTTTAAATTTTGTTCGCATGAATAATAACGAAATAAGAATCAACAGGTCATATGAATCCGATGGGTAATAACGGGATTATTGCAAAAACATCTAACTTTTATTAGGGACATATCTTTTTTATGTCGTTTGTAACAAAGTTT
Source organism: Uranotaenia lowii (assembly GCF_029784155.1). Taxonomy (NCBI): domain Eukaryota; kingdom Metazoa; phylum Arthropoda; class Insecta; order Diptera; family Culicidae; genus Uranotaenia; species Uranotaenia lowii. The sequence continues at coordinate 259,178,590 of NC_073693.1, forward strand.
CAAATCAGTTTCTCGTTCTGTAGAACTCATATGTATGAAATTTCGTTTCAACCTGATGCATAATAGCGTAATTGGTGCTAAAATATTGAACGATTCATACATATAGACGACCCCTTTTGCCTACTTTTTCTAAAATTTGACACCTGAAAATGATGCTCCTGCTGTAATTGCTCCAATATTCAAATTTTCATTAAAGTCCGATGCATATTCACGACAATATCTCAAAAACAGTGGACAATTAATATAGACGATCTCTATTTCCGATCCCCCGTACTAAACTGAATGCCAGTAATGTCCCTGAAAACATCCGTGTGCAAATTTTGATCTCTATACGTAAAAATCGTCAATATCGTAAAAACAGTTAATATGGGCGATCCTTTTTGGCAACCACTAACCATAAACTTTACTTCTCGAATCAATTGTCCTTCCTTTCATACTTCTATGTGCAAATTTTTATCTCAATCCAGTGTATAATAACGTTGATATTGCTAAAGCAGTGAACAGGTAATATGCACGACCCCTTTGCCGGCTGCTATACAAAATTTGATATCTGAAATCGATTCCCCTTCCCTGAAAACTTTCGAGTTCCAATTTTAATTTCAATCAAATGTTTTATAACGTCAATATAGCTAAAACAGTATGTGCGTTGTATGGACTACCCATTTTGTCGATCTCTAACCCCTAATTTGATACTTGAAATCAATTGCCTATTTTTTGAAACCCCTGTGTGCAAATTTTATTATAATCCAACGCATTATAACGTCAATAAATATAGTAAAAACTAAAAACACTTTTAAAAAAAAATTAAAACATGTATTGGTTTAACACAAAATTTCCTTTGAGGAGGAAGCATGGCTTTAGAAGTTAAATAAGATAATATAATACGGGTAAACGTTTGCTTTAGCTGTGTATGAGGAAAAATTCCTCTATTTCCCTTATACACATAAATATATGTAGATTATGCTGAAGAGATTGACCATTTGAACTCCTTCTCAAGCATGATTAAAACAAAGCAAGTTCAAGACGAACCACTTTCTTCCGGGAATTTTTCCTCCGCTCTAGTGCCTCCCGGAAGTCGTTTTCCGGTGAAATGACTGCAAAGTTGGCTTGTTGGTAAAATAGGAACGGGAAGCAACCAGCCAGTGAGGGGGCTTGGTGACAGCCAGAGTGGAGCGGCACGATATTATTCATTTATTTATTTATTCATGTGCAAATAAATCAGCCGTATAATATCATAAAACTTTGCTTCGGGTACTTTTTTTTGTTGTTGCTGATGCCGCTTCCATCCACCTACGCATCTTTCCCCAACCCGCCCCCGGAAGCGTTGGAGGATTGAGTTTTGCAACATCTGTAGCGGCACGTTTTGTTGTGTGCATATGCTCGGTTTGCTATATGTTTAGCCCCATTTCAGAGGCGAAACGAAATGCTCTAACATCTCAAACAGATTTTCATTGTGAGTGGCTTGAATGAATGTGAGCGTGTATGTGTCAGTTGGGTGGGCGGATGTTTACGGCTCAAAAGTGCAATTGACTGGAAGCTGATCCGGGACCGGTATCTACCCCGAATGAAGGTGTGGGTAGGTTTGTGAATGTACCTTTCCGTAGACACATTTATGTATATGCGTATAAACGTTACCCAAAACAGGAATCCAGTGAGCGGGAAAGCCGTTTGATCCCGGATACGACCCGGAATTTGATCTGCGGCCCTCTGGAAGCGGCCGGCATCTTTGGCTCAACAGCCCAGGTTCGAAGTTTGACCTCGTCTTCCACGAGGGAGAGCTGGGGCCGAAATTCACGAGAAACCAATGAGGTATGCAGGGTCATGATTGGTAATGTAACTTTCCTGAGATTGATGTTTGGTTTAACTGAGTTTAAACTTGAACCAACAAACTGTGATTGGTAGGAGCTTTCAACGAAAATTTAACGATTTGGGTTTGAAAATTAGTTCAACTTTTTTTTTTGTATCCTGTCTGTTCGGTCAAAATTATCGGCAAAAAACTACAATATTTGTAACAAATGGGCTAGCCTTGTTCACTTTTTGGTTTTTTTTTCGCAAATCAAAGCCGGACTCATATGTATTGTACCTCATGCATTTTCAAATATTTCTGTCAAATTTAAGATCTATTGAACTAATTTCTGTTCTTGCAATGAGTTTTTGTTAAAAGAAGTAAACTTTTCTTGAAAATTTGCTTATGAGAGTTCTAGCAAGCAACTGTTAATACAAAACGATAATTTTATGATGCATGTTGGTTGATATCATTAGCAGTTTGATGGATCTGTTTTAGATGATTGCTCAAAACAAACCAAATTTTTTAAAATCATAAACTACCAACTTTATGTTGAAGGTTTAAAATCTGTAGTAGATCCCAAATGATATTTTTCACAAAATCATTTCTTCTTAAGATAGCCCTGATGATAACCATTCATTTGATGGTTAAAATGTTTTTGTCACAAAAATAGGAGCAAAGTTATTCAAATATTTATGCATCAATTTTTAAAACAAAATTTTGTTCCTATTCAAGTTTTAGATTCTTGCAACCTGAAAGTGTGGCATCAAGAAGACTTGCTTACAATTTGATCAAAGCTCGCTTTTTTTTGAACTCTTGGCCCAGCCATGGGGTAGGTACTTGATTGAATTAAAAATCTTTGCTTGTGCACAAGTTAATGTGGAGGTAACTTGAATGAAAAATATTTTATCAATTCAAATTTGTTTCAACATCTGTAAATAACTGGAACGCTATAAACCCAATTTGAATATTTATTAATCAAAAGAAAGGAAACAAAAAGGGCTAGCTTTCAACTTTTTAAGTAAAATTTCTGTACAAATTGGTAGGTTATGATTTTTTAAAACTTTTCAGTTTGTTTTGAACGAATATCTTAAACAGATCCATAAAAATGTTTATTATATCAACCACCGTGCATAATAAAATGATCGTTTTATATTAACAGTGGCTTGCCAGAACTCTTATGAGAAAATTTACAAGAAAAATTGATTTTTTCCACAAAAACTCATTTCGCAGATCAGAAATTAGTTTAATAGATCTCACATTTGGCAGAAATACTTGAAAAAGCATGAAAAACAACCCATATGAGTCCGGCTACGATCTGCAAAAAAAAAACGAAAAATGAACTAGTCTACGGGCAGTCGATCAAAGTCTTTCAAACCAACTGCTATCGTTTATAAAAAAAAAATCAATTTTTTAAACTTTTGCAGCAAGATGCAGTTAGTTGTTGTAGGTTGTTAAACTCATAAATTTTGTTTTTTTTAATCTGAATTTTCTTAGTACATAGATTAACTTATTGCACTTTTTTAAAGAGCTTGTTGATAAACCATTATTGATGGAACTGATTACTGCATTAATTATGAAAGAAGTTAAAATTTGTTCGGTGGAAACATCTTATTCCCTTTAAGATGTTTATGTCAAATTAAAAAAAAAAAAAAGAATCAAATCCAATAGTTTCAATATTTTAATGGTGTAAAAATATTTAAAATTTAAAAAACGTGCTAAAATACCATTGCCATACATATGTATCAATGGTAAAATGTCTTTAATTTAAAATAATAATAATAATACATATGCATGATTTCATTTGTTTTCATAGAGGGTTGAATTTTCCTTTTTCAATTTCCATCTAATTCCCGGGAAAATGATGCTCAGATTTTACGATTCCTCAAAAAGCAAAATGGCCAGGAAATGGACACTCTAGTATCTTTTCAGGCAGCTGCAACATAATTAGTGATTCCGGATTCTCACTTCAAAAGAATAACAAATTTTTTTTTTTATAAATTATATTTATTGTAAAGAAATCGCAAATTTCAATTAATTTTTTTATTATTATTGTTTTATTAAATTTATAGACTCGAGCAAGAAGCGAAGCTATTTTTAAAAAAAAAACTTAAGAAATCATATAAATTTTGACAAAAATATTCATTCGATTATTTAAATCTTTCTTTTGGATCATATTTTTCTATTTTTGGCCCCATTCTGATTTTCGTTCTTCTAAGATTCGAATTCAGCAATTTTACGTGATTATTTAAGTGAATAATTCAGTTAGCTCTTATTTAATATTCAGGTCCAGCTTTGTTCACTTTGGAAGCATAATTGTCGCACGTTACATTCAAAATCGTTTGATGTTTTGATGTCTGGTCAACTTATTTCAAAGCTTTTGTTTGTCGTTTTTGAACATAATCATAAAGTATGCCCTTAAAACATTTTTTTAATATTTTAAAGATACCCAAGCAACCAAAAGTTCCATAAAACAGGTACAAAAAAGCATCATTGATTCCTATTGATACTTTCTTGTTGCAAAACAAGTCTTAATGATCTTCTATTCAGCTTCCAGCAGCCTTTTAATTTAGCTCTCAAAAATTAGTAAAATGGGCGAAACATTTTCGCTATCTCAATTTCACCCTTGTCATCGGTTCACATCACCTTCTTTTGATTATTTTATAATGTTCAGTACATGATGCCGCTTCTTTCCTTCATTTCCTACATATATAGTGCATCAGAATGGTCACTCAAGTACCAAATTACTTAGGGAACATCCATAAATGACGTAGCTTTTTTGTTGAGTTTTTATACCCCCCCCCTCCCCCTCGTAGCATTTCGTCACAAAGTCACAATAATCAAGAAAAATCTTTTCTCACAAAAAACGTGATTATTACTGGTATTCCCTTAGCTCGTGATGAAATACTACCAGATATAGTGAAGAAAACATTTTCCACAATCAGATCTCAAGTCTCTGGAGATGCTATTGTGTCATGTGAGAGATTTAAGTCAGTTACTCCTAAAAATATACCACCCATCCGCGTGGTTCTAAAAGATCCAGTAACTAAAACTAAGGTCATCGAGGGCAAACTGAAATATGGGCGCCTTCAAGTCAACCAACTCAACATAAATGCTCCAGATGCTCAAATAGAAAAATCTCATATTTCTATACGTAGTGAAATGACTAGTTTCAATGTTAGACTTCTTCAAGAGTTGCGGTGCAAGCAAAAAGAGCTGAATGTTGCGTACATCTGGCCTGGTGCGAATGGAAACATACTTCTTAAAAGAACTTCTAAATGCAAGCCGACTGTTATTAGGTCGCACTTGGATTTGAAGAAAATCGCATCACAGTAGAAGTCATGATAGAATGCTGAGATCTAGACTTAATTCATTATGATTGATTTACCCACACAAAAAAGTACTAATATCTTCTGCGATTCTACAGATGATATTCCTCAAAGCTTCACCCACAAAAATACCAAATTATTACAGATGAACATACGCGGAATGAATAACTTAGAAAAATTCGACTCGTTGAAAATATTCATCGAAGGCTTGAAGTCAAACGTTGACGTTATTGTAATCAGTGAAACATGGATCAAGGAAGAAAATGTAGTTTACTACAATCTACCAGGATATAAGTCCACATTTTCATCCCGCTGTAGTAAAGGTGGCGGCCTAGCTATATATGTTAGAGATAACATTAAATTCAACATAAAACAAAATATGCAAGATGAAGGCTATCACAATATTGAAATCGAAATCATTTCTAATGGCGAATCAATGACTGTTCACGGAATCTACAGGCCACCGGACTACAACTTCTCTAGATTCCTAAATAAGTTAGAGCTACTTCTTTCGGAAGCAAACCTTACAAAACCATTTTTCATTTTGGGGGATCTTAACGTTCCGGTCAACAGAATGAATGATAACACAGTTCAAATGTACCAAAGCCTTATGCACTGCTTCAGCCTGACTGTTTCTAACAGCATAGTCACTAGACCTACCAGCAATAATTTATTGGATCACAGTATTGTGCGTTTTAGCGATCTAAATGCAATAACAAATATCACATTTGAAAGTGATATAAGTGATCATAGACCAGTTCTTACCACATACAGCAGTAAAAAACCTGTTCGTGAAGTGAAACTCCTGTCACAACGACGTACCAACTGGAAGAATCTTGACAGGGATTTCACGGCATTTCTCAGAAATAGTGGCTTAAGGAATCAGGATCCTAATACAAGACTACATTCCATAACTGAACGCTACTCTGAGCTTCTTGAAAAGCATACCCAAGTTTCTACACTTTCAGTTCAAATGAAAAAAGTTTGTCCTTGGATGACCTTAGAGGTATGGCGACTGTCGAAAATGAGAGACAAGGTTCTGCGGAAGTGGAGAAGTGATCCTAACAACCACAATCTTACTGAGCGATTAAAACACATCAATAAACAACTACAAGGAGTAAAACGGAAAACAAAAATAGAATACTTCGAAAATCTGATGAATACCTCTAACATAAAAGTTCTATGGAAACGGATAAACGATTTAATTGGAAAGAACACAAAATCTGATGATCTAGAACTGAATATTCAGGGAGAAGCTGTAGATAACCCTTTAGGCGTTGCGAATGCTTTCAACATATTCTTTACATCGATTGGGCAACAACTTGCTAAACAACATATTTCCACTGGAAATATCGACGAATTTGGAACTATAAAGCGTACCAGAAGTTCCATGTTCCTTAGAGCAGCCACCGTCGAAGAAGTTATAACTATTATTTCCCAACTTGATCCTGCTAAAACTCCTGGAGCAGACTGTTTCCCCGTATCAGCACTGAAAACTTATCACATGGAATTAGCCCCAATTCTCTCAACTACTTTCAATGATAGTGTGTGTATGGGGCAGTATCCCGATTGCTTGAAGCTTGCTGTCGTCCGACCTGTCTTCAAATCCGGTGACCCAAAAGCACTTAATAGCTATCGACCTATCTCCGTCTTGTCTGCCTTTAGTAAAGTCTTCGAGAAACTCATTGCATCTAGACTGTTAGAATTCCTTGAAGGAGAGAACTTCCTGTACAGTCACCAACATGGATTTCGCAAAGGTGGTTCTACAGAGATCGCTGTTCTGGAGCTAGTGAATAGCGTATCACACAATTTGGACAGGAAGAAGCAAATACCGGCCGCCTTGTTCCTCGATTTGTCGAAGGCTTTCGACACAATTGATCATAATCTGTTACTTAAAAAACTAGAAGTGTATGGGATAAGAGGTATAGTGAATGATTTTCTCCAAAGTTATCTTCATAATCGCCAGCAAGTAGTCAAGGTAAAAAACACATTAAGTTCCCAGCTACCTATAAAAGTAGGTGTACCCCAAGGCAGTAATTTAGGTCCATTACTTTTCCTAATTTACGTTAACGATCTACCATACCTTCCTCTGATTGGTACTCCGAAGCTCTTTGCAGATGACACAGTACTGGAATATGTAAATAATGACGTAGAAACAACGATAAGAGACATGGAGAGAGACCTAAAAGTTGTAGACAAATATCTTGAAAATAATTTGCTAACTCTAAATGTCTCCAAAACAAAATTCATTATCTTTCGTGGAATCAAAACCAAATTACCGCCACATTCACCTCTAATATATAAAAATAACGAAATCGAAGAAGTTTCAAGCTTTAAGTACCTAGGTGTGTATCTAGACAATCGATTATCATGGAAACCACATGTATCGCATCTAATCAAAAACTGTGCTCCCATATGTGGAATTATTCGCAAATTTTCATACTTTATACCAAGGCATGTCCTACTGAAACTTTACTACAGCTTTGTGCATAGCCGATATACTTATGCCATTAGTGCGTGGGGACACACAAATATTTCTAACTTGTCAACCTTAAAAGTACAACAAAATCGGTGTATTAAAGCGATTTTCAAACTTCCATACATGTACCCTACCATAGAATTGTATAAAATGCAAGAACATAGTATACTACCAATAAGTTGTTTGCGAGACTACCAAACATTACTTATAATGCACCGAATTGTAAAAACAAGAAACATCCATCACAATTTCGATATACAACATGTTACACATAATCACAACACCCGATTCATCGATAGATTAAACGTAGAAATGTCATCAACAAGAGTAGGGGAACGAAGACTAGCCACAACAGGCCCAACCATGTACAATAGACTAAGTAGAGATATCAGGAGTAGCGATAGTGTGCCCATATTCAAATCCCGTGTTAAAACATTTTTAAAAGCGAACGTAGAGCGGTTAATGTAAGCAAAAATCACTAAGTTGAATTCTTTGTAAGCTATTTACTATAGAAACCTTTTAGAGGAACGAAAGTTCATTAAGGTTTCCACTGAGTTTTTTCAATCAATAAAATCTTAGTTCAATTAAAAAAAAAAAAAAAAAAAAAAGTTATAGACCCCCCCCCCCCTAGATAATAACGTAGCTTTAATAAACACCCCCCCCCCCATTTTTTATTTTCACTTCTACTATCAGCATTTTGCAAGAATAAAACAAAAAAAAAGGAAAGAAGTTATAGGTAAATGGAATTTTAAAAAAGCATATCAATCAGTAAAAAAAAAATCAAGCTACCTTTCAACAAACAGGATAGCTAGTAAGTATTCAATCATTTGCGTCGGTCCAAATTATCTCCATTCAGGATTCCAATGAAATCAATGGGCAGCTTTCCTTCATCGTCTGTTCGGCTGGAATAATTGCATCTGCGATGTCAGCAGCCTCCACCCACTCTATAACGTCCTCCAGGACCAGCACTTCATGTCCTCTGTTAAATTACTCAAAACAATTTTGATTTTTTTTTCGATATTTAACTAAAGCTACGTAGCTTTACTTGAACCCCTACCCCCCTCCCTCTCGTCACACATCGTCACACAAAGTCAACCGCACCCCTTCGCCCCCAAATGCTACGTCATTTATGGATGTTCCCTTATTGAAAAAAAAAACTAGAACGACTTGGGGATCGAACCACAACCTTCGTGGTGAGAATCTAACACACTACCACAAAGCCATGCCTAGATGTTGTTCTAACTGTAACTAAAACTCGATGTTGTGATGTGATTTTGAAAGCACCTCAATGCACTTTTTGTGACCTAGTTAATCCCGTTTTGAGCTTTGTTGTGCCCTTTTTGTGACTTAAGTCCCTTAAAACGTAGATATAAATCACTTTTGCAACTTTCAAGTTCATAATTGAGTACAGTTAGTTCACTCATGGAATTATTCAAAATTAGTCTCGATTTCAGAACTTTTGTGCCCTTTATGTGACTTAAGTCCCTTACAACGTACATGCATATATAATACTTTTGCAACTTCCTCGTCCATTAATAGGTTCATATAGTTCACTCATGGGAATGGGCCAAAAAAAGTCACATACAAGGAAACTATTATTCACTTTTGCAACTTTCAAGTTAATTAATAAGTAGATAAAGTTCACTCAAGGCAATTGGTAGTTGATTCTCTTTGTTAGCCAATATATATATAACATTCAGAGCCAACATTCAAGTAAATATGTGACTTTTGGTTGCTTGGGTATTAGAGTGCCCCAAATGACCCGACTTTTGAAAAAGTTATGCGCTGCAGGCTAAAATTGATCCTTGGCCTAGTACAAGATCTCATGCCAAATTTGGGCCAGATCGGATCACGGGAAGGGGTCGCTCAACGAGCCTGAAGTTTGTATGGGATTTTTACACATTTTGTTCGGGAGAAGCATGAAAAACCAGTTTTTCATTAATAACTTTGATTCCCATCGGCCGATGTCTTTCAAAAACGGTTTTTCTTAAAGTCTAAATTATGAAAAATATTTCATCCGAAGATTGCATTTCGATAAAAATTAAGATAAAAATGTTATTAAGCTTCAAAAATGGGCTAACTTTTTTTACGGTGGTATTCAGCACTGTTAATGAGGCGTCAATATGTTCGACCGCCTCGACTCATTAACAGTGATGAATACTATCCTTAAAAAAGTTAGCTTATTTTTGAAACCTTATAACTTTCTTATTTTAACTCTAATTGAAATGCAGTCTTAGGATGAAATATTTTTCATAATTTAGACTTTAAGAAAAACCGTTTTTGAAAGAAATCGGCCGACGGGAACCAAAGTTATTGATGAAAAACTGGTTTTTCATGTTTCTCCAGAACAAAATGTCTCGAAATCCCATACAAACTTTAGGGTCGTTGAGCAACCCCTTCCCGTGATCCGATCTGGCCCAAATTTGGCATGAGATCTTGTACTAGGACTGGGATCAATTTCAGCCTGCAGCGTATAACATTTCACAGGTTCTGAATTTCTCATACAAATTTGGGGCAGTCTATTGGGTATGTATCGAACATACTTAACCTTTCTTTTAGATTGAAAAAAGGACAAATAGCCCGTTAGAGTCAAATAGCCCCTGATTACTATTTTGGCTGTAGCTTCAAAACGACTGAACTGATTTCAATAAATTATATAGTTTTGCAATCTTCTATATATTCACTTTATATCTATATGCGGAGAACAAAATTCCTTCTCATTTTCATGGCTTCTGAAAATCGAGCTGAAAGACGAAATGTCAAAAACATTTTTAAACAAAGATCTTGACCATATCGGTTGAAATCATAAAATTTATTTATGTCAGCTAAATTGAGATTGTTTTAAAGATTGATTTGAAGGAATAAAAGTTTTTGGTTTCTTTTGTGATATGTTATGGAAGGAAATTTAAGAAAAAATTAAAAATGCTTGATTTTCTTCTCTAAAACATTTTTTTACTGAGTAAATAGCTAATATTTTAAAACTGGGCCAATTAATTATTAAAACTTAAAGAAACATGAAAACAAATGGAAACTTACTCAATTTTTTGTGATATTTTTATCACATTAAGAACCGCAAAAAAACATACAACGGGAGATTACAGAAATTTTCTAAGCCGATTAAATTTGCAGATATCAAATTCTTGAGTTAATTGAAGTGTCGTATTTGTCACATTTCAGAGCAGATATGCTCAGCGCAAAAAGAAGTCGATAAACCTTAGATTTGGTCCTCAATATGTTGACATTCTATGATTTAATACTAGAATTGGTCACCCTATTAGTCATGTAATTATTAATTCATCATTTTAGGTTGGAATTGAATGTAACTGAACGGAACGGCAATTTTTTTTATCAAAATTCCTTGATCCTCATAAAAAATATAATTATGAAATCATTGAAAAAAAAATGAACTTTTCGAACAACCAGCTACGATCTGTAAAATCAAGCACTTTTATTGTTTCGATATGAGCTCTTAAGCCATCTGAGTTCATATCAATCAGAAGTTTTTCAATTTGACTTCAACAAAACGAGTTATCTTTGATGCAAAACACCAATTTTTGAAGGGCTTTTTTGCTTCAAAGGTCGTTTCCTGAAGAGCATAAAAATAAAAACTCAAATTTTTAAAAAGCATTGATTAGCAATAGCAATTTGGACAGTTTCAAAACGGTATAGTTTATGAAATTTGGTTCAGTAATTTTGATTTTATAACCAAAAACATAATCCGGTACCCAGAAAACATGAAATCGTAGCAGAAGTGATAACATAAATCGATTACAATAGTGTTGCGATTCGCAATTTTAACTGCATAGTGGAAAGATCGTATAAAATGTCGTCTGAAGTCAGTTTAAATCGGAAATGTTTGTAAATTTTGAAATGATTTTCCTCCCGCCCAAACTACAAGTGAGAAAATCATCACCCTGATCTCTCGGCTAATTGTCTTTTTTTGCTGGGTGACTCTGCTTACCCTTTTTATAAATCAAAAAATTAAAAATTGTTAAGCTTTCCATTTTAAGGAAATGTCAAAAAATTTCATGTCTCTAGCTTTAACCGTTACTGAGATATTGCGTCGAGAAAGCACAGTTCGAGTTGAATAGACTCGACCTCAAAAGAAGGTTAAATATGGCTAAAAATCGTTCTGCTGCTTTTCTAGCGTTCCGTGGTCAGCTGTTTAAACTTTATTATGATGATCAGTTGTATTATTCGAATTAAAATGATACTATTTAACTGCATCACTAATGGCACTCATTTTGAAAGCACATGCTTTACACATTGAGGTATATCAATCGACGCAAGTTCTAGATTTTAAAAATTTTACTTGTTGTCCCTTACAGAAACGCTGCTGATAATGAACTGCAATATGTAATTATCGCAGGGATATCGCAGCTATTATTAAAGCTTTACAATATTATATTTTGATTCGATATTTTGTTTGTTTGTAATGTAAAGGACAAGAAGCCTGTTAGTTTTTGAATAACGCACCTTCTCTCAACAGCCACTGAATCAAATTCTGCTTTAGTCTTCCATATCAAACATTCGCCACGACCACCTTACGAAAAGTGGATTTCCCCCTCCTACCTCTTTCATTTTAAAAGAGAAGTTGTAGGCTCTACGCTAGCAATTCCTATCGTTCCTAACGCGCCGTTGTGGCCACACCGTCTCGTTTGGTTCGGTTTGGTAGCGTTGCGACGAGTCGTTTTTCTTCTTAACGCCTGATGCTGCTGCTGGTTGCTGCTGTTAGTGATAGATGAAAAACCAACTGAATAACCGGCTGCACAGAACTACCACTTGGAGCCAATTCCGGTGTGAAGTAAACGGCAAGCTTTGCGAAGAGGTCGGGGAAAAGTGTGGTGCCACGAATTATGGCTCCATTGTACCGCGATGGGCATTTTACCCCAACCCCTGTGCTCATCCGCACAACACATTTTGGTATTCTCTGCGCGTCGTCATACCGAAGTAAGCAAGAGCTATTTACGAAAAATGTGCGTGTAATGATGAACGACCAGACCGTGTATGTGCCCGGGCCAAAGACGATGATAGCACACGAGTTATTAGAGGCCCCTACTACCTACTACGAGTTCCGGGGATCCGCCATTCGGCAGCAGAGCCTTCGATGATGGTTTGTGTATGGGACGCGCTTTGGACGGATTTCGGTGGACCGAACAGACGGCAATGCTCTGGCTGGCAGCCGGACAAGTTTTGCGTCACTTTTCTGCCGGAATTATAATGATCTCTCGCGCCTTCTTTCGGCCGCTCTTTCTATCTATACCAGCTGAAGCAAGCAAGCAAACGCACATGTTGCGTGATCTGTGGGACGCTCGCTTCATTCATGATAACGGTGGACTACCAACCAACCTACGGCGAACTCCCCGGCCCGGAATCGGTTTATTATTATGAATGATATGCTGGGAATCTGTGTATGTACTGGCCCGTCGTGGAAGCCGGCTGTTAGGATAGTAGTAATTGGAGCAAAATTTTGCCCCGCACTTTGGTGGAACATGAAATATTTGCGGTAAATGACCGTCTGATTATGATCTGGTTGCATGATGACCGGCAATTTAGGGGTGAGCGATTCCTTAAAACAGCGAAATGTGTCTTTATGATTGCAGCAAATTTGAAATTGAATGGTAGAACTCGAAACAAGTAGGGTGATTTGCCAATCGTTGCACAGCTAAGCACATGATTTTGGTGTTTATTCTGTATTTTAGTCATTTCAACCAAATTCACTCGATTTTTTTTGTCGATGCACTCTTACAGGATTGGTCAACAAGATCGAAAAGTTCAAGTGTTTGAAAAAGAGACAAAAAAATTTAAAAAATCATTTAAAACAGCTTGTCTGTGCCCAATAGTTGCACAGGCAAATTTTGTGTCGTGCATAATGTTGTCCGATTTTTTCCAATGGTTGCACATTTTAAAAATCAGTCACCATGAGGTCGAATAGACTGATATTTGTTACGGAAGCTTATTATGGAAACTTCAAGTTCAAATGCAATCTAATTTTTAGACGGCCCCTTATGAGGGGGAGGGGGGGTGGTCCTCCATATAAACCGTCCAATGCACTTTCCAATCCCAATTCGGCCTAAAAAACACAAAGCCGTCGGTTTGAGTGTCTGGAATAGCATTTATCACACGTGAAGTTTTCTCAGAAACTCAAATCCACCTTTTAATTTACCCGAAGCCATTTGCGTGGAGTGTTATTTAACCTAATTTTCCTACCAATTATTTTTCCATTTAATAGCGGAAAAGATAAACATCAATTTTGTGAAAAACTGTTCAGTTTAACTAGTGTGATTAGTATGAGAACATCTAATTTGGACATAAGGCGTCATCCATAAATTACGTAACGCAAAAAATGCACTTTTTTGACCCCCTCTCCCCCGTATGTCACAAATCGTAACGCTTCAACGTACCCCCCCTATGAAAATTACGTAACGCCGATAATTACCCCCCCCCCCCCCCCATCCCAACTTCTCATGTTTTAAATACTGATTTTCGAAGAGCAAAAAAAGATTTTAACATAAATTTATTTAACGTTCCTCAAAACGGAATTATTATCTGTCCAATTCGCTTCTTATTGATGATAACTCTCTAATGAAATAAATAATTAATTGTCTTATTACAAGTTGTTCTGTGATTGTTCACTGATGATCTACCTTCAAGTAACACATATTGTTTTGTAAGACTCTTTAAGCCTCTTATGAAACCTAAACTTGGTCTAGTAACCTGCTATAAAACCTCAAATGTTACTTGGGCTTGTTTCCTTTATTTTGTTTAAGGAGCATATCTTGTTATGCAAAATATGCTCCATTTAGTAATATTCGGTGGTGAGAAAAAATTGTAAATTGGGGGTAAATGTACCTAATATTCAATTTCCAACGGGTATTTCACGGATATTCCATACACATGTCGGAGTCTGTATCAGAATCTTCAAAGACGAAAGATTACAAACCAGTTTCAATCTTGTTAAAGCTTACACATTTTAAGCTTATTTTGGTTTGTTTATCACTCTGCAACAATTGCATGACATCAAAATAGCTGCGATTAAGTGAACTGAAATTTTTAAGAAAATCGTTACGTAACGATGAGCATACCTCCCCCCCTCCCCTATGTCACAATTCGTCACGCTCGAGCTTACTCCCTCCCCCCCTATGAGCGTTACGTAATTTATGGATGGCCCCTAATTACCTACAAATTTACGAACACAAAAATTAATGATGATGAAATGTTCTTAACCTCCATCCACATAAAAATCACTTACAAGCAAACATCATAGAAAACTAACATCTTATTAAAAAACAAATTGTAGAGCTTTTCAAAAACTATAAATACAGTGTTGTATAACTCCTTAAATAAAAAAGATCTAGATTAAACACCAACATATTTTAATGAATTTAATTCCATTATATCAACAAGGTCAAGGCCATGCGATTGAGGGATGGAAAGATTTAGGGGTTTTAGACAACCCTCCCTCCCCCATGGAGGTTTTTTCCAAGTAAATTTAAAATTACTCGATACTAAAAGTTGTTTAAAAATATGTGTTACAAGCATGTCAGGAAATTGGCTTGCCTCCTGCGGAATTTAGTCCAACAATATCACTCTAGGCCTAAAACATTTCATTTTAGGACACTATAGGATGTTCACTAGAGTGCCCCAAGTGACCCGACATTTGCAAAAGTTATGCGCTGCAGGCTTGAATTGATCCTAGGCCTTGTACAAGGTCTCCTGCCAAATTTGGGCCAGATCGGATCGGATCGGGTCGCTCAACGAGTGTAAAGTTTTTATGGGATTTTGAGACATTTTGTTTCGGAGGAACATGAAAATCCAGTTTTTCATGAATAACATTGGTCCCCTACGGCCGATTTCTTTCAAAAACGGATTTTATTAAAGCCCAAACTATGACAAATATTTCACCCCATGTTCCTCCCGAACAAAATGTCTCAAAATCCCATACAAACTTTAGGTTTGTTGAACGACCCCTTCCCGTGATCAGATTTTCCCCAAATTTGGCATGAGACTTTGTACTAGGCCTAGGATCAATTTTAGCCTGCAGCGCATAACATTTCACAAGCTTGAACTTTCTAATAAAAATTTGGGCAGTCTAATGTTAACGAATTAAAACTATCAGAAAAGGGGTAGGCTTAATAGCAGCACGTTATCTACACTTCTACACTCTACACCTAAAGGGTTTTGATAAATTGCATAAAGCCACACAATTCCCATTTTTTGTGGGGCAAAGAATTTATAATTTTGGCTACCCTAAATTTAAATATGTAACTTTTGAAAACAGGTGATAATTATTTCAGATTTTTCTGTACTTTTTTGCCTAAATTTTGAAACATTTATTAAAATATTTTAAAATAAACATTTTAAATCAAATTTCATCAAGACCGCCTGTAGCTTTTACTTCTTTGAAAAATGGTTAAAAGTTTTCTTTTTATTAACTTTTTCCGTTACAGTAAAATACGGAAATTTTAAAGAAGTATAACAAAAAATTTGAAGCACATTAAATTTAAGATATTTTATAGAAAAATATTCAAATAATTATGCAGGCTTCAACAGTTTTAGAAAATGAAAAGAGCCTTAGTTTCTCTTTACTTTCTTTTATAATGTCAGGAATACTGAAAGATATCATTCAAATTTTTTTCATATTGTAGAATTGACCTTTTTTAAATAGTTGTGTCTCTGAAAAATGAATATATATTCAAAATATTATATGATAAAGAAATACAGAATCTGTGTTTTTCTTTTATGTAGGTTTGTAAGCATATCAATGATTAATTTTACTCAAATCCGATTGATTTTTAATTTTATAAACAACATACCACCGACACAAATGGTGACACACAAAATCTGACAAATAAATTTAAACAAACATTTTCCAAATCATTCTTTAAAACATTGACACCAAAAAAGCGTTTTCTTTTAATTATATCAATGATGTTTTACCAAAAAATTTTTGAAATAGTTAGACAATTCCATTGGAAAAAGTTCCTTCTGGGTATATTGTTAAAAACAAATCTTTTGCATCTTCATATTTAGTTTGATCTTCAGATAAATTTACCCTCAGTATTGTATTTTTGTTCAATTTTCAAACAGAATTATTATTTAATTTTTTAATATTTATTCATTAAGTTTGTCTATACTTTTCAATACTGAAATGATTGTTCTGAAAACAAAATCTTCTTGGAATCCTATCAATCTAAACTTTTAATAAGAAAATAATTGTTTTTTTTTTTTGTATTATTGACGGCGAATAACAACTGTCTGTATCGATCACTTAAACGATGTAGCGAATTATGTGGATATCTTTGAAATAATATCAGAGCATGTAGACGAATGTTTTCAAAGTTATCATAGACGGAGCTCTCATTAATTTGCTTGTTGATAACAGTGAATGATTTTGCATTCGTTTAGAAGTTATAAACAACTCTTTTTTTTATTCTACCAAGCAGTACATGAAAATATACTTCATATTTTTTTAATTCACTTTGAAAATTCATTATCAAAAGATGGCTTATCTTCATCCATTTAGGGACGCCTCGTGATGAATTCAAAATTTTAGCAATTGAAAGTTAAAGAACTTAATCAATTCTAAAATATTATAATTAGTTTAAAACAAGCAAATACTGATTTTAGTAACGCACCTAGCATCACGGGTCAGGCCGCCAGCAAATCAAAATTTGAGGTTATGGCTGAGGCCAATTTTTCGCCAATACTATCGCCCTCATATACTCTTATAGATTCAGAAACTACTAAACCGATTTTTTTGGAACCTGGCAGATGAGGGTATTGAAGGCTGGAGAAGGTCTTTTATGGTTTGGGACTCCTCCCTCTCACATAAAAAGGGGAGGGGTCTCTCAAATAAAAGACACATGTTTGCATAACTCGAGAACAAATCAAGCGAATGGAACCAAATTTGGCATGGGAGGGTATTTGGGTACGAGAAATATTTTTGTAATTATTTAAGACCCCTCCCTCCTTCCAATGAGGAAAAAGGAGAAGGAGAGAGGCCTTCTATGAACATTTTAGAACATCTGAAAAAAAAAATCGAACAAAAAGGACCAAATTTGGCAAGGGATGGTATAAGAGATTTAATAGAGGTACGATAATTGTTTCCGTGAATCTTAGTTATCCCTTTCCCCTTCCAGTGAGAAGTTAGGAACTGTACTTTTTTTACCATGACTCGAAAAAAAATCAAGTAAATGGAAATAAATTTTGCATGTGGGGGTATTTGAAAATGAGAAATATTTTTAAGATTATTTGAGACTCCTCCCTTCTTCAATGCGGAAAAAGGATGGAATGAGTTGACTTCCATTCAATTTATATTGCATATCTCGAGCACAATGTTGGGGTAGAACAAAAATGTTTCTATTTATATTTAGTTTCTTTCAGTTGGGAGAAAGATTAAGCACAGATAAGCTGATATGACTCCCCCTGCGTGGGAGAAAAATATTCATCGCCCAGAGCTCCTGGCGCCAACTAGCTCATCATTCCCTAAGCTTCGTTTCCCGATCATGTAATTATACCGATACCTAAATTTCGATTTTTTCGTTGATCATTCCATTTTTATTTGACAATTCGAAAATATTTTTATGAAGAGTTATGTAACTCAATTAGTTTTAATTTTTGTTTCAATGTTTTGGATCAATTCTATTCTTGTTGAAAAAGAGTGTATGATCTTTTAAAAATTTTATCCAAAAGTGAAATTTGAACAAATTTCAGATGATCTAAAAAGTATATTCTCTAATAATATACCTGGACTAAATCGTTCACCAGATGATCCTTTTTTAAAGAATTGCGATTTTTTCCTTAATAAGATAAAGAACATTTTCGCTTTAAAAGTCTTCAAATTTATAACTTTTATTCATTTGTTTAAATTAATTCTTAAAAATTGTTAAACTTTAATTTAATTATATTAAGAAATTATTTTTTTTTTAAATTTTAATATTTTTTTAATTGGAATAGTTTTTTTTTTATATGAAGATTTGATTTTCATATTAAGGCACGTTTCAAATTTTGTTCCTTAAATTTCAAAGCTCAATGAATCTAGTACATTTCAACCATCGGGACCTTTTTTCACTGGGAGGAAAACATAACAAAAACTGAATACCATAGCAACTTATACTTTTGCACGCAGAAAAATTGAAGCAGGCTAAAAATTCTTGCTAGTTAAGGAAATTTCTATATATTTTTCTACGTGTCATTAGAACACGTGGAGTAATTTTTGAATGCTAGCGCCCCATCACAACCATTGTATTGAAACAGTTAAGACACGAACCTTTGGTTGATTGAAATGTGGTGCAGCGCTATATCAGTTTATCAGTGGATTAAGGGCCTCCTTTACATTTTTTTTTGCAATTTTGAGAACTCATGAAGCTAATGGAACCAAATGTGGCATGGGAAAGCATGTGATACGAGGAATGGGTACATGATTATTTGAAACCACTTCATTATTCCTTTGAGGATAAAGAAAAGGAGGAGGGAGACTCCCATACAATTTTTTGCTTAACTCAAGGGGGGGGTGTAGGGTCTAATACTTTCAAAAAATCGTTTTTTTAATTTTTTTATTTTCTTATTATAAAACATTTCAAGAATGTAGTGTCAAATTTTCAAGTCGATTGAAGCAAAACTGTAGAAATTATAGGCCTTTATATCCTCCTCTCTAATACTGCAAGAAAGTAAGAGCAGAAACTTCAAACGCGTTTTTCTCGAAAGCACAGTTTTAAAGTCCGTGGACATCGTCATTTGAAAACTACTTATCCGATTGTTTTCAAATTTGGAACATATTTTCTACATATGAAATACCAGACCCCAACGTTTTTCTTTTCTTTTTTTTTACTTTGGGGAGATTTTACAGATACAAAATGGCGGATTTTTTCGCGAAAAATAGTAGTTTTTACTTCAAACAGCCACAAAAATTTCATAAAAAATTTTTTAAGTTAAATAAAAACGTTGGGGTCCAGAAAAACATCTATTCAAAATATTTTGCTCTGACTTTTTGACTTCAGATGATTCTGTGCTGAGATACAGTGTCCACCACAAATCCTATTTTCTAAAAGGCATCCTAGAAAGTGATCCGTCACCGGCTCATTTTTCAATATTGTTCTACGAAAAAATTACTAAGTGTTTTTTTTATAACAATGCTTTGTATAATGCAAAAAATTTATATACATTTGTTTGAACGATAGCTCTAGAAAAAAATCGTGAAAATGGTGTTTTTTTACCCGTTAGATCCTACTTCCCCCTTAAGCACTTGGAACTCGAGAAATGGAACAAAATTTTACATAAAAATGTTAAGGGCACAAGAATATAATGTTTTATGTTTTGAGACACCTCTCTCTCTCCCCAATGGGAAGAGTGGAAGGTGGAGGGATTCGTTTATACAATGTTCGGGTATCACTCGAGAACTGATTATTCAAATTCATTAGAGGGTTTTTAAGTACATTTTTTTCTAGGATTAATGCTTCATCCTCCTTTCACTAGAAAGATAGGAAGGGGGAAGGGGAGCCTCCATACATTTTTGATTGTGAATCTCGAGAGCTAATCGAGCAGATCGTAACAAATTTAGGATCGAAGAGTGTTTGGATTTAAGTTGCCAGATTTTTTTCAGCACGTATCCGGGCCGGACAAATCCAGGCTATTTTATTTAAAAACCTAGCAAAATCCTGGCATTTTATTCCAAAATTTTTACCTAAAATCCGGGCTAAATCTGGGCAAATTTGATCATAACACTGGAATAACTGAACACAAATCAAGAAAAAAAACATGTAAATTTCATCAGCAGTTTCAAAAATAGATTTTAGGCTCTTAAAAACTTTTCATGTTTATTTTAAAAATCGGGCAAATCCTGATAAAACCGGGCAATCTGGCAACCTTAGTGTAGATACAAGAAATATGCCTTATGCAATACGACTTTTTTTTATCATTTTTACCAAATAAATGAAATAAAATTCTACATGGTAAAGTATGGGTATGATAAATGATTCTGTGGTTAATTGAAACCCCTTTTCTCCTTTCATAGGATAAGAAAGGGAGAAGGAAGTTCTGCAATTGGAGAAAATTTCGACAGAAAAAAGTATTCAAGTACAAGCAAAGTTCCTTTTTTTAGTTGGAAGAAGGATTAAGGCAGGATCTACAGAGTAGAAATGGTGATGGGGGATGGGACAACCATGCTTTTCTCATAGTTTGAAAAAAGTCAAGCAAAAAAACTATACTTAACGTGTAAGTATTTTGTGTGAAATTTTTTTTCATGATGATTTTAGACCCTTTCTTCTTTCAGAGAAGCAACAGGAAGAAGGAGAGGGAGGTGCTTATACATTTTCATACATTAACACGGAAACATATCAAGCAAATGGAGCCAAAAATAACACTTTTTTTCCTCTCACCACTTTGGATGGAAGAGGCATATGAAAACCAATTTCGAACGATGATTAAAAACTAATTTTCAATCACGCTTTGGAAAAAAATAAAATTCTAATCTTATTTGTTTTGCAGTTTTTACTTCAAGTGGCAGCTCTCATTGTGTAGATATTGAAATGTCATTTGAAACGATGAACAAATAAATTAAATTTATTTTCACGCATTCGATTGATTTTTGGAAAGTTTAGCAAAGCACACCGGGTCAGCTAGTGTTTGATAAATTACAGTTTAATGCACTTAAAGTTCATTTCTATGCATTTTTGATACAGGAATCCCCAAAATTGTACAACACATGAGATTTGACGAAAGCAATCAAAGGATGACAATGTTGCGTTGAAAAAAATTAAAGTGCTTCATTCAAAAATTTTGTTCAAAAAAGAATTATACCATACTGTATTGGTTGAGGTAAAGTGGCTTATTCTGGAAGTTACATGAGTTACTTACTCTCGAAATTACACTTTATTTAGAAAACAATTAAGGGAAAATCATAAATTGAGATGAGTTCCGATGACTGCTCGCAGCTAAGCCGAGCTAATGATTTTCGTCAGAAATTAGTACCACTAGGTGAAATATCGCATGTCGTGTCACACATCTCTCTGAAAAACTTCATAAAATTACTCCATTTGGCATTATGTACTATAAACATCTATAACAGTGGTTTTCAAACTTTTTTCACTCTCCGCCCTCTTTTGCAAAATTTTCGAGCTCAACGCCCCTCTGGGCAAAATTTCAGAAAATTTTAAAATAACGATTGGCTGGATCGTTGAAAAACCATGCGCTTTTGGCTTTATGTTGTTGTAAAACTTAACTCAAAACTCATTCAAATCTTTATGAGGCCCTCAGAACCAAAGGGTTATGAAGTATTTTAAGTCTAAAAATGGTCGATTTGAATTTTAAAATGTCAAACGATTCTTCCAATACTCAAATTCAAATCCACTATTCTTTTTACTATAATAGTTTATTTGTTGTTCGAGATATCGTTAACGGGAATCAGCTACCCAACGTGATTAAAAACATAACTCAAAGAAGAGGATTCAGGGAGAGTTTATTGGCAAAACTAAACGATACAAAATAGCACACATGTAGATTTGTAGTAGGTACATTTTCAGAAACAGTAATAGAATAATCATCAAACGAATTATCAATCCAAATGTTACAAATAAAAAGATTTTCAACCTTAAGTTGCATAAATTTACAAATAAATAAAATAAAACGATTCTTCATATTTCAAATTATATCTCGTGATTTTTCAAATACTATTGCGTCCGAAAGAAAAATGCAAATTTTCGAAAAATGTATAAAAAATGACATTACACAAAAACATTAAAGGGCGTTTTCTCGAAATGAGGTTTAATTCACTTAATGTATATCCTTTGGCTCCAAGGGCCTAATTTTGCTTCACACCTCCAGCAAACAATTCTTTGTAAAAATTGGCTGAACAATTACTTTAACTGATTTATTAGTTTGTTTTGATATAAAATCATATATCTATGTATCTAAAATTTTCATAAACAAAATTCTATATTCACCATAAATTTGCATTATTGAATAAAAATTTACAAACTTATTACTGTCCAGCCGGTGAAATAACGTAAAAATATTATTATTTCTTGTTATCAGAATTGGAGTCCTGTTCAAAGTTTTGCAGCATTCCCGGGTCTTAAAGTTTAAATTAGATTTTAATAACTGAAATCCGGCAATGTAAGTAATAACCGAATAGATTAAAAGTTTATCGAATGCAAATAATCCAATTGAAATGAAGATGAACAAGTAAGAACTTAAAATAAAAATTCTCTTACTTAAAAATATTCTTTCAAATTTTTTTCCCAAAAAGCTATCATTAATCACAGATATAAAAGGGTGTCACAGATTTTTTCGATGGTTGATTAACAGAAATATCAGTTTTTTTAAGACAATACATTTAAAAAAATGTTAAGCCTTGCCATCTAAAATTAATCTTTTTTAGTAGAAATAACCCAAAATAATCTCACAAAACAAGATCAACGTGTAGAGGGTATTTTTTAGAGGGTTTTCATCCGGTTGGATGATTCATCCCATTAAAGCGTAGTAGAGGATACACAAAATCTGTGACAATATACAACAATTTTTTAGATTTATTTTAAGAAGAAAAAATAGATACTGGAATAAAAATGTGCATGCAGCTCTGTGAATTATTTTAGCTAGATATTTTAGTCTTGAACCTGATGTTTAGTTCTGTAACGTAATTTCATTGTTTTGCATCGAATTGATTCGTTTCTAAATCTACGTTGTTTCGTGATTTGTGAAAATGTGAATTACGACCACACCGCCCCCTTGAGCCCTTCCAACGCCCCCCAAATTTCAAAATTGAGCTCACCGCCCCCCTGGAAGCTCTCAACGCCCCCAAGGGGGCGGTAGGGACCACTTTGAAAACCACTGATCTATAAGAAACATAAATTGACTTGTGATGAAAATTATTCAATCAAATAGAAACCAGATTCAAAGATAAATTCATTCTTTTTTCTTTCTCAGTCGAAGAATTAACATTCGAAATTCAGTCTCAGAAAAAAATTTAGAAATTGAAATTTCAAATGAAAATTTAACTTCGAATAGAATTTAGATCCAGCATTCAGAGTCCCAATTAAAATTAAAAAAACTAAACTCAGTATCTCGATTAAATTAAATATATTGATTTACCTACAGTACTCGCTAGTTAACCATGTTTCACCCTGTACGTGATATTCGCAATAACAGTGACAGAAACAAATTTCTCAATGGCATAATTTTACCTGTGGCTCCATGATATTTCACTTAATAAGTGATTATTTCTAGTTCAAATTGTCGCCTTTTTGCAACTTGAGCAGCATTGTTTAGTCTAACTAGTCCTATGTATACCGTGGTCATTTGACTCAATGAGCCCACGAGCCAAGCAGTACATGAAAATATACTTCATATTTTTTTAATTCACTTTGAAAATTCATTATCAAAAGATGGCTTATCTTCATCCATTTAGGGACGCCTCGTGATGAATTCAAAATTTTAGCAATTGAAAGTTAAAGAACTTAATCAATTCTAAAATATTATAATTAGTTTAAAACAAGCAAATACTGATTTTAGTAACGCACCTAGCATCACGGGTCAGGCCGCCAGCAAATCAAAATTTGAGGTTATGGCTGAGGCCAATTTTTCGCCAATACTATCGCCCTCATATACTCTTATAGATTCAGAAACTACTAAACCGATTTTTTTGGAACCTGGCAGATGAGGGTATTGAAGGCTGGAGAAGGTCTTTTATGGTTTGGGACTCCTCCCTCTCACATAAAAAGGGGAGGGGTCTCTCAAATAAAAGACACATGTTTGCATAACTCGAGAACAAATCAAGCGAATGGAACCAAATTTGGCATGGGAGGGTATTTGGGTACGAGAAATATTTTTGTAATTATTTAAGACCCCTCCCTCCTTCCAATGAGGAAAAAGGAGAAGGAGAGAGGCCTTCTATGAACATTTTAGAACATCTGAAAAAAAAAATCGAACAAAAAGGACCAAATTTGGCAAGGGATGGTATAAGAGATTTAATAGAGGCACGATAATTGTTTCCGTGAATCTTAGTTATCCCTTTCCCCTTCCAGTGAGAAGTTAGGAACTGTACTTTTTTTACCATGACTCGAAAAAAAATCAAGTAAATGGAAATAAATTTTGCATGTGGGGGTATTTGAAAATGAGAAATATTTTTAAGATTATTTGAGACTCCTCCCTTCTTCAATGCGGAAAAAGGATGGAATGAGTTGACTTCCATTCAATTTATATTGCATATCTCGAGCACAATGTTGGGGTAGAACAAAAATGTTTCTATTTATATTTAGTTTCTTTCAGTTGGGAGAAAGATTAAGCACAGATAAGCTGATATGACTCCCCCTGCGTGGGAGAAAAATATTCATCGCCCAGAGCTCCTGGCGCCAACTAGCTCATCATTCCCTAAGCTTCGTTTCCCGATCATGTAATTATACCGATACCTAAATTTCGATTTTTTCGTTGATCATTCCATTTTTATTTGACAATTCGAAAATATTTTTATGAAGAGTTATGTAACTCAATTAGTTTTAATTTTTGTTTCAATGTTTTGGATCAATTCTATTCTTGTTGAAAAAGAGTGTATGATCTTTTAAAAATTTTATCCAAAAGTGAAATTTGAACAAATTTCAGATGATCTAAAAAGTATATTCTCTAATAATATACCTGGACTAAATCGTTCACCAGATGATCCTTTTTTAAAGAATTGCGATTTTTTCCTTAATAAGATAAAGAACATTTTCGCTTTAAAAGTCTTCAAATTTATAACTTTTATTCATTTGTTTAAATTAATTCTTAAAAATTGTTAAACTTTAATTTAATTATATTAAGAAATTATTTTTTTTTTAAATTTTAATATTTTTTTAATTGGAATAGTTTTTTTTTTTATATGAAGATTTGATTTTCATATTAAGGCACGTTTCAAATTTTGTTCCTTAAATTTCAAAGCTCAATGAATCTAGTACATTTCAACCATCGGGACCTTTTTTCACTGGGAGGAAAACATAACAAAAACTGAATACCATAGCAACTTATACTTTTGCACGCAGAAAAATTGAAGCAGGCTAAAAATTCTTGCTAGTTAAGGAAATTTCTATATATTTTTCTACGTGTCATTAGAACACGTGGAGTAATTTTTGAATGCTAGCGCCCCATCACAACCATTGTATTGAAACAGTTAAGACACGAACCTTTGGTTGATTGAAATGTGGTGCAGCGCTATATCAGTTTATCAGTGGATTAAGGGCCTCCTTTACATTTTTTTTTGCAATTTTGAGAACTCATGAAGCTAATGGAACCAAATGTGGCATGGGAAAGCATGTGATACGAGGAATGGGTACATGATTATTTGAAACCACTTCATTATTCCTTTGAGGATAAAGAAAAGGAGGAGGGAGACTCCCATACAATTTTTTGCTTAACTCAAGGGGGGGGTGTAGGGTCTAATACTTTCAAAAAATCGTTTTTTTAATTTTTTTATTTTCTTATTATAAAACATTTCAAGAATGTAGTGTCAAATTTTCAAGTCGATTGAAGCAAAACTGTAGAAATTATAGGCCTTTATATCCTCCTCTCTAATACTGCAAGAAAGTAAGAGCAGAAACTTCAAACGCGTTTTTCTCGAAAGCACAGTTTTAAAGTCCGTGGACATCGTCATTTGAAAACTACTTATCCGATTGTTTTCAAATTTGGAACATATTTTCTACATATGAAATACCAGACCCCAACGTTTTTCTTTTCTTTTTTTTTACTTTGGGGAGATTTTACAGATACAAAATGGCGGATTTTTTCGCGAAAAATAGTAGTTTTTACTTCAAACAGCCACAAAAATTTCATAAAAAATTTTTTAAGTTAAATAAAAACGTTGGGGTCCAGAAAAACATCTATTCAAAATATTTTGCTCTGACTTTTTGACTTCAGATGATTCTGTGCTGAGATACAGTGTCCACCACAAATCCTATTTTCTAAAAGGCATCCTAGAAAGTGATCCGTCACCGGCTCATTTTTCAATATTGTTCTACGAAAAAATTACTAAGTGTTTTTTTTATAACAATGCTTTGTATAATGCAAAAAATTTATATACATTTGTTTGAACGATAGCTCTAGAAAAAAATCGTGAAAATGGTGTTTTTTTACCCGTTAGATCCTACTTCCCCCTTAAGCACTTGGAACTCGAGAAATGGAACAAAATTTTACATAAAAATGTTAAGGGCACAAGAATATAATGTTTTATGTTTTGAGACACCTCTCTCTCTCCCCAATGGGAAGAGTGGAAGGTGGAGGGATTCGTTTATACAATGTTCGGGTATCACTCGAGAACTGATTATTCAAATTCATTAGAGGGTTTTTAAGTACATTTTTTTCTAGGATTAATGCTTCATCCTCCTTTCACTAGAAAGATAGGAAGGGGGAAGGGGAGCCTCCATACATTTTTGATTGTGAATCTCGAGAGCTAATCGAGCAGATCGTAACAAATTTAGGATCGAAGAGTGTTTGGATTTAAGTTGCCAGATTTTTTTCAGCACGTATCCGGGCCGGACAAATCCAGGCTATTTTATTTAAAAACCTAGCAAAATCCTGGCATTTTATTCCAAAATTTTTACCTAAAATCCGGGCTAAATCTGGGCAAATTTGATCATAACACTGGAATAACTGAACACAAATCAAGAAAAAAAACATGTAAATTTCATCAGCAGTTTCAAAAATAGATTTTAGGCTCTTAAAAACTTTTCATGTTTATTTTAAAAATCGGGCAAATCCTGATAAAACCGGGCAATCTGGCAACCTTAGTGTAGATACAAGAAATATGCCTTATGCAATACGACTTTTTTTTTATCATTTTTACCAAATAAATGAAATAAAATTCTACATGGTAAAGTATGGGTATGATAAATGATTCTGTGGTTAATTGAAACCCCTTTTCTCCTTTCATAGGATAAGAAAGGGAGAAGGAAGTTCTGCAATTGGAGAAAATTTCGACAGAAAAAAGTATTCAAGTACAAGCAAAGTTCCTTTTTTTAGTTGGAAGAAGGATTAAGGCAGGATCTACAGAGTAGAAATGGTGATGGGGGATGGGACAACCATGCTTTTCTCATAGTTTGAAAAAAGTCAAGCAAAAAAACTATACTTAACGTGTAAGTATTTTGTGTGAAATTTTTTTTCATGATGATTTTAGACCCTTTCTTCTTTCAGAGAAGCAACAGGAAGAAGGAGAGGGAGGTGCTTATACATTTTCATACATTAACACGGAAACATATCAAGCAAATGGAGCCAAAAATAACACTTTTTTTCCTCTCACCACTTTGGATGGAAGAGGCATATGAAAACCAATTTCGAACGATGATTAAAAACTAATTTTCAATCACGCTTTGGAAAAAAATAAAATTCTAATCTTATTTGTTTTGCAGTTTTTACTTCAAGTGGCAGCTCTCATTGTGTAGATATTGAAATGTCATTTGAAACGATGAACAAATAAATTAAATTTATTTTCACGCATTCGATTGATTTTTGGAAAGTTTAGCAAAGCACACCGGGTCAGCTAGTGTTTGATAAATTACAGTTTAATGCACTTAAAGTTCATTTCTATGCATTTTTGATACAGGAATCCCCAAAATTGTACAACACATGAGATTTGACGAAAGCAATCAAAGGATGACAATGTTGCGTTGAAAAAAATTAAAGTGCTTCATTCAAAAATTTTGTTCAAAAAAGAATTATACCATACTGTATTGGTTGAGGTAAAGTGGCTTATTCTGGAAGTTACATGAGTTACTTACTCTCGAAATTACACTTTATTTAGAAAACAATTAAGGGAAAATCATAAATTGAGATGAGTTCCGATGACTGCTCGCAGCTAAGCCGAGCTAATGATTTTCGTCAGAAATTAGTACCACTAGGTGAAATATCGCATGTCGTGTCACACATCTCTCTGAAAAACTTCATAAAATTACTCCATTTGGCATTATGTACTATAAACATCTATAACAGTGGTTTTCAAACTTTTTTCACTCTCCGCCCTCTTTTGCAAAATTTTCGAGCTCAACGCCCCTCTGGGCAAAATTTCAGAAAATTTTAAAATAACGATTGGCTGGATCGTTGAAAAACCATGCGCTTTTGGCTTTATGTTGTTGTAAAACTTAACTCAAAACTCATTCAAATCTTTATGAGGCCCTCAGAACCAAAGGGTTATGAAGTATTTTAAGTCTAAAAATGGTCGATTTGAATTTTAAAATGTCAAACGATTCTTCCAATACTCAAATTCAAATCCACTATTCTTTTTACTATAATAGTTTATTTGTTGTTCGAGATATCGTTAACGGGAATCAGCTACCCAACGTGATTAAAAACATAACTCAAAGAAGAGGATTCAGGGAGAGTTTATTGGCAAAACTAAACGATACAAAATAGCACACATGTAGATTTGTAGTAGGTACATTTTCAGAAACAGTAATAGAATAATCATCAAACGAATTATCAATCCAAATGTTACAAATAAAAAGATTTTCAACCTTAAGTTGCATAAATTTACAAATAAATAAAATAAAACGATTCTTCATATTTCAAATTATATCTCGTGATTTTTCAAATACTATTGCGTCCGAAAGAAAAATGCAAATTTTCGAAAAATGTATAAAAAATGACATTACACAAAAACATTAAAGGGCGTTTTCTCGAAATGAGGTTTAATTCACTTAATGTATATCCTTTGGCTCCAAGGGCCTAATTTTGCTTCACACCTCCAGCAAACAATTCTTTGTAAAAATTGGCTGAACAATTACTTTAACTGATTTATTAGTTTGTTTTGATATAAAATCATATATCTATGTATCTAAAATTTTCATTAACAAAATTCTATATTCACCATAAATTTGCATTATTGAATAAAAATTTACAAACTTATTACTGTCCAGCCGGTGAAATAACGTAAAAATATTATTATTTCTTGTTATCAGAATTGGAGTCCTGTTCAAAGTTTTGCAGCATTCCCGGGTCTTAAAGTTTAAATTAGATTTTAATAACTGAAATCCGGCAATGTAAGTAATAACCGAATAGATTAAAAGTTTATCGAATGCAAATAATCCAATTGAAATGAAGATGAACAAGTAAGAACTTAAAATAAAAATTCTCTTACTTAAAAATATTCTTTCAAATTTTTTTCCCAAAAAGCTATCATTAATCACAGATATAAAAGGGTGTCACAGATTTTTTCGATGGTTGATTAACAGAAATATCAGTTTTTTTAAGACAATACATTTAAAAAAAATGTTAAGCCTTGCCATCTAAAATTAATCTTTTTTAGTAGAAATAACCCAAAATAATCTCACAAAACAAGATCAACGTGTAGAGGGTATTTTTTAGAGGGTTTTCATCCGGTTGGATGATTCATCCCATTAAAGCGTAGTAGAGGATACACAAAATCTGTGACAATATACAACAATTTTTTAGATTTATTTTAAGAAGAAAAAATAGATACTGGAATAAAAATGTGCATGCAGCTCTGTGAATTATTTTAGCTAGATATTTTAGTCTTGAACCTGATGTTTAGTTCTGTAACGTAATTTCATTGTTTTGCATCGAATTGATTCGTTTCTAAATCTACGTTGTTTCGTGATTTGTGAAAATGTGAATTACGACCACACCGCCCCCTTGAGCCCTTCCAACGCCCCCCAAATTTCAAAATTGAGCTCACCGCCCCCCTGGAAGCTCTCAACGCCCCCAAGGGGGCGGTAGGGACCACTTTGAAAACCACTGATCTATAAGAAACATAAATTGACTTGTGATGAAAATTATTCAATCAAATAGAAACCAGATTCAAAGATAAATTCATTCTTTTTTCTTTCTCAGTCGAAGAATTAACATTCGAAATTCAGTCTCAGAAAAAAATTTAGAAATTGAAATTTCAAATGAAAATTTAACTTCGAATAGAATTTAGATCCAGCATTCAGAGTCCCAATTAAAATTAAAAAAACTAAACTCAGTATCTCGATTAAATTAAATATATTGATTTACCTACAGTACTCGCTAGTTAACCATGTTTCACCCTGTACGTGATATTCGCAATAACAGTGACAGAAACAAATTTCTCAATGGCATAATTTTACCTGTGGCTCCATGATATTTCACTTAATAAGTGATTATTTCTAGATCAAATTGTCGCCTTTTTGCAACTTGAGCAGCATTGTTTAGTCTAACTAGTCCTATGTATACCGTGGTCATTTGACTCAATGAGCCCACGAGTAAGTTTTGTCTATGGTCTAGTCTTATGGTCAAATTCCATTAGATCCGAACTAGGGTGTTTGTATCAATGTGTACTGTGCTTTTGCATGAAAGAATCTCGTTTTATTGTTTTGAAAATCATTTTCTCAACAACGCATTCGGGGCAGTTACCTTATTTGAGCTCAGGTCGCCGACATAATAGAATCATATTGATAGCGGTTAATTGATACTTTAATTATATGGTGTCTAGTGAGTGTGGGAAATGTTTCGACAGAACATTATTACCTTTGCGCATTTGTCAAGAACCATAGAGCGTAACTAAATAAAGCACAGCTTAGTTTACGCGATACCTATCAAGAATGTCATATCCAAGAAAATTGAACCTCTATCACAAAATGATTGATATGTTCAGCCCAACATCTTTATGACTTCTATAGAAAGTTCACCAATTAAAATAATTAATGCTACATAAATAAAGTTTACCATATTGGTAATTTGATATCGTGCTCAGAATGACAATAACTTTGAATATGAAAAATAATATACCCTCTTTACTTCCTGGAGTTGCTCTAGTAGAGCAACTTTTTGCAACAAAATCCCACAATAAACGAACGAATTACCATAACAATATTCTTCGAACCTAAGAATACTAACCTTACAAAATTGAACCGAACTATCGTTGAGAAATTTTCAAGTAGTCAGAAGGAACAGTTAAGTGCACCCTGTTCAACATCACGAACGCATTTCCATTCCGAAACGCGAATTCCACCAAGTCTTGTTCCGAAGCAGGAAAAAAAACTTCTGCCAATGATATTTTATGACTTTTGGGAATTGATAATGTATGCCACACCGATTGGCGTTCAGAATAACTTCTGCTGGCATTCCGGGTATTGAAACGTACTACACAAATGGCACGCACTCCGGGCAAAGTTTTTAATAAAGCAGCATAAAGTACATCTGTTGCATAACGCATCACGACGTATCGAGGTACCTACTAGAATGGCATTAAACACACTCACTAGCGCTTGCTAGTTGTTTCTACTTACTATTTTGTATGTACATAGCTATAGAACGACGAATCGGTACTACTATTACAGGAGTACCACCACAGGCTCTCGCGGTTTTCATCCGAAACCATCGTTAAAGTTGTTAGTTTAGTGCTTTTGGGCTTTGCGGAGTCTGCCGTTTAGTTGGCTCGGCCGCTTAACTTTGTGTACCGAGTTCTGAATTTTGTGTACATGACGTGTACTAGGGTGACAGGTGGAAAATGAGCAGTGGACTGGTTACTTGTTTGGAGCTTGCAGAAAACACTTTTTTTTAGGCTGGCATTTTCTACTTTTTTTTTATTTTGAATCTAGCTAAGCTGTAGGATTTGTTTATGATAACTAATCACTTCTGCCTTAATGATTTCATTGTAAAAATAAGTATCTCGTTTCCGATGAAAATAGTTGAAGAACCTAAAGAAAACCATCTACATAAAAACGAATTTCTGCCTGTCTGTATGTCTGTTCCCTAAAAACTCGGAAACTACTGAACAGTTTTGTGTGAAACTTGGCAGGTATGAGTACTGGAGGCCGGAAAAGGTTCTTTTTATATTTCAAGACCCCTCCCCCTCACATGAAGGAGAAAGGGGCCCTTCCTATCAAAAGACAAATGTTTTCATAACTCGAAAACCGATTAATCAAATGAAACCAAATTTAGCGTGGAAGGGTATATTTCTATGATTATTTGAGATGAAACTAGGGAAGGGATTCTCTCTTACAATTTTACACCTAACTGGAAAACTCATCTAGCAAATAGATCCAAATTGGGCATCAGATTGTACAAGAGGCCAAGAAATGTTTCAACAAATTTTTGGCACCCAATTTTAGAAATTTTTGCGTAACTGGAGAACTTATCGACCAAATGGATTCAAATTTGGCATGGGAGGGTATTTGGGTACGAGAATTATTTCTATGATTATTATTTGAGACCCTCCAATCTTCCTTGGGAAGATAGTAAGGGAGATAGGAGGCTTCTGTACATTTTTTTGTACAATTCGAGAACTTTTCTCAGAAACCGAAGGATATAAGGTCTGATTATCAGAAAACCCTACCACATTCAAGTAGTGAAGGGTGGGAATGGAGAAATGGTGGGGGTCTTTTCCCACTTTTCAAGCATAAATCGTGCTCTTATTGATCAAATGGGACCATTTTTAACAAGAGAGGTTGTTCGCGTAAGAATAATGTCGGAGCCCTTCCTTTTTTAAAGGCAGGGTAGGAAAGAAGACAAGTGTTTTTTTCAAACTTAATTTGGCATGAATCGAAAATTTATCAATCAAATCGAGCCGAATATGGCATGTTACGTTATTAAGATAATAATAATGATTTTTATGAAAGTTTGTGAGCCTTCACCACTTTGGAAAAGGCAAAGGGTGCTGAATCCATTCCCACAAAACTCATGGAACTTACAAAAACACAATAAAAACTTCAGATTTTGGAAAACATATTCAAAGATCAAGTTTCACTGAATAAGACGAAACCATCACCTCTTTCTTTCCAGTCGAAAGATATGAAGAGGGGAGGGGGGGAGGGTCCCTTACAATTTTTTAAACATTATTCGAGATCTTATCAAGCAAATGGAACCAAATTTGTCATGAGAGGGTATTTGAGTACGAGAAATGTGTCTGTGATTATTTTATACCCCTTCCTTTTCCCAAAGGGGTGATAGAAAAAGGGGGGAGCTTTTATATTTTTTTTGCCATAACTCGAGAACTAATGAATCAATCAAATGTAACCAAATTTTGCGTGGTAGTGTATTTGGGTACTAGAAATGCTTCTATGAATATGTGGTACCACTCTATCCATTCAATAATGGGAAGTAAAGATGGAAAAGCAGGTTGTTCATACAATTTTATACATAGCTGGAGAACTAATTGAATGAATGTTAAAAAAAATACACGGGATACTATTTTAAAACAATGAAGGTTTCTTTGATTAATATGGGATCCCTCACTTCTTCCAGCCGGGTGATAGGAGGAGGATAGAGCAGTTTTTTTTTATAATTTTTTGAATAACTCGAGCACTAATCAAGCAAATAGATTGAAATTTAGCATTTGGGTATTTGGGTACTAGAAATATTTTATTAATATTTCGTACCCCTCCCTCCAACCAGAGGTGTAATGAGAAAGAAAAGGGAGGCTCCCTTGATTTTTTATAGCGTGGCTCGAGAACAAATCAAACAAATATAATTATTCGAGATACCACCCTTCTTCCAGTGAGTAAAGGGGAAAGGCGCCCCAAAACGGTTTTTTGGCATAACTTTAGAACCATTGGAATTAAATTTGGTAAGGGAAGGTATTTGGATATCGGATAGGTTTCCATGATTGTTATAGACCCTTCCTTCGCGGCTTTCTTAGCGGCTTTCTTATAAATTTTGTTGTACATTTAAAAACTTTTCAACCAAAGGAATGAAACCAAATTTGATGTGAGAAGATTTTTGAGTACCCCTCCTTCTAACAGATGTAGATGGGAAGGGGAGAAAGGTTCCCTTAGAAGTTGTTTTTGCATATTTCGAGTTGTTTTTTATATAAAGCAAAAGGATCCATATTTTATTAACGTTTAGAAATGAATTATTTGAGACCCTCCATGTTTTTAGGGTGAAATTAAAAATAGGAGACTAATTTTTATTAAATTTTACTCGACAAATCTCGAAAACTTATCAAACAAATGTAGTCAAACGTGACATGTGACGTCACTTGAATATTACAAATATTTCCAGGTAGTTCGCGATCTCTTCTCGCATTGAGAATGGGAGGGAGGGGAATCTATACAGGTGAAAGCAACATTTTGGCATTATTTTTAAGTCACAAAGCTTATAAAAGTAAAGTAAAAATCTCAAATATTGAAAAAAAAGTGATCAAATTTAGAAAGTTAGATGATATCATCTTTGTAAGGCAATTTGATAATCCAGTTGCTGTACTTATGTTGAAGCTGTTGCTTCTAATATATGTTGGAATTTGATTTAAAATCCAAAATTGTAAAGTTCATTTTCGTATATCATTTATATATGAAAGGTGCAGCAAAGCACAATGGGTCAGCTAGTATTTCAGTTAATGTTTAGCACACCTCCCTCCTTCCAGTGGGGGGTTCTCTCTCGCATTTTTCCACAACAGACAAACTAATCGAGCAAAACGAACTAAATTTAACATAGCGGGGTATTTTAGTAAGGGAAATGTTTTTTTTTATGATAATTACAGACTTTTCCTGTTTCCAATGGGAAAATGAGAAGGAAGAGGGTGTCCCTCAAACAAATTTTCGTATAACTGGAGAATTAATTGAGCACATGGACAGTAATTTGGGATAGGGAACGATAAATGATTCAATGAATTTTTTTACCCATCCCTCTTTCTAGTGAGGAGATAAGAAAAGAGAGGGGGCTCCTCAGAATTTTTCACATAATTCTAAATTCAATTAAACTGGAAAAATTGGCATTAGAATCCGAGTAATCTTTCTATAATAATTTGAAACCCCTTCCTTATTCCATTGAGAAGATAGGAAGTCAGGAGTGGGGCTCCCATACAATTTTATAATGCATTCTTGTAGAGAGATAGGAAAAGGAAGTAGGCTCTTTTATATTTTTTCATCTTTTGAGACGTAACCAAGCAAATAAAACCAAATTTGGTCTGAGAGAGCATGCGATACAAGAGATGGTTATCTATTTTTTTTTAGACTCCTCCAGCCTTCCATTGGGATTATAGGAAGGGAAGAAGTTGTTTTTACATGAAACGGGAACTTATGAAGCGAAATGGACATTATTCTATGAGAGAGATTATTTGCGTACGAATATTTAGCCTATCAAACTTATCAAACAAATGGAATTATAGTGGCATATTTATGACGTTAGGGAAGGTCGTGAGCCCTACTCACTTTGAAAAGGGTGAGAGGTTAGGTTCCATACCAGGAAAACGTACATCTTGGTATAGTTAAATACTCATAAGGCTTTGAAAACAGTGTAAAATTTAAGATCGTTAAAATCAAATTTATGAAGGGTTCCAGTTTCAGTAAATAACACGCATGAA
Organism: Uranotaenia lowii; assembly: GCF_029784155.1. Classification (NCBI taxonomy): domain Eukaryota; kingdom Metazoa; phylum Arthropoda; class Insecta; order Diptera; family Culicidae; genus Uranotaenia; species Uranotaenia lowii. Next base: position 259,214,421 of record NC_073693.1, read on the forward strand.
TTCCTCTTTGTATTGCAGTTTGAAACTCCAATTGCAACCCTCATTTAAAAGTTGTTGGTTTTTAATAATGTTGACATTTTATTTAAAACCATGCCTACAATAAAACTAAAATTAAAATTTGTTTTACATATTTCATTCATTAATGTAAGTTGTAGCAAAGCACGCTTGGTAAGCTGGTTTCGAAATAACCTATGTCCAATTGGGGTTATTATCTTTTCTTACTCTTAGGTAAGATACAGGTGTCCAAGGTGGAAAAACTTTTGCATGTCAGCTTTTTTATCAGTTTAAATTTTTCTGAATAATCGATCTTGATAGTTTTGGTAGTTCACTTCTTGCATAGTGAATAAGGACTCTTTGTTTTTAGATCATCTTCAACTTGTTTGTTATTTTGACATGTAGCAACACAAAGAGCTCTAAGCAGACGATAAAGAATATTTTCAATATATAGGGAAGATTCGGGATACTTGATCACTTTTTCATATTTCTATTTTATCTTTTTTTTTAATTTGCAACTCGCCGTCTTTTGCATTTTCTGACAGCGAGTAATTTCAAGTTTCTATGCTCCAAAAGTTGGAACGATACCTTAACCCGTAGATGAACTAGAAACATTTTCATGGAAGTAAAAAAATGCGATTTTTTTTTTAAATTGAGGGAAATTGATCCTCTACTAAAAGAGACTTGATCCTTCATTCCAGAGGCTCTAATCCTTGGAAAAAAAATCAAACAAAATTTCAAAATAGAATGTCATGGACATGTTTTTTCTCGGTTTCACAAATATGTCAGAAGAAGAAAATTCCAAAACTTCGTCTCAACCCTACTGTCGTTACATACTTTAAAGCGCTATTTCCTAAATTTAAGAGAAAATAACTTTCCTAAGCCCTTTTTGCCAGACAATTATTGGATATATATCAGTTATTGGATAAATATTAGTAATTTTGTAATCAACAATAATCACGTTATATTTAAAAGAAAAATATACCTTTTATAGCTATGAGGATCAAGTGATCCCATAATGAAAATTTTCGAAAACTTTGTCTGAAAAACGTCGATAGTTTTTGCAGCTCGTTTTATGACAGTTTTATTATAGTCATTAAAAAATGCTTATATTCTTGTTTCGGTCGTTTGTTGTCAGGTTGTTTTAAAATGCTTATAATGCTTTTCCTAAACAAACTTTTTTATTTGTACTGAAATAGTTATGAATGCTCTCTTAAAACTACCATAAAACCCATTCTTAGAAGTTAGCTCCAAGCTCTTTTGCATGTTTCATAATAGCCTTCAGTGCTTGATTATAAAATCGTCAGAAAACAAAGTGTCTGTTCTCGAAAAATATGTCAAATCAGGACACGCTCAAGTTGAATTGCTCATATTTGAATTGGAATTCCCATTTTTACACATTTTCGATAAGTTATGTCAGTAGAAAACAAAATTGTTGCTTGACTCCATTATTTATCCAAGATGGTGGTTTCTGCTTTTTTTTCAAAGTTGTTAATTACTGAAAATCTAACGATGAGATTTCAGTCATTTCAAAAAATTTTAAGCGCTATCTTGGATTTCAAGAAGGCATCAGAAAGTGAAATTTGATTTCTTCTAGTTTAGCCCTTCCAACCAATTCAAATATTGTATGGTTACCAGCGATTTTTATTCATTTAAAGTTCATTCAAAGTTCATGGAAGCCGCAATCTTTGGTTTCAAGATCACGTCAGATAGAGGAATTTACCTTCTACTGGTTTAGCCTTTGAACCCAATAGTAGAATTGTAGATTTTTCATGCGATTTTCAGTGATTAACAGCATTAAAAAGTAAATCGGAAGCCGAAATCTTGGATTCCAAGATGGCGTCTGATAGCGACATTAGAATTTTTTAAGTTTAGTCCTTTACATAATACCCGTATTATGGAGATTTTAAGAGAATTAAGTCACCCACAGCTTTTTAAAGTAAATTAGCAAAATTCTACTTTAACTCCTTGATCCCTTTCAACTTATACTTATATTGTAGAGGTTTAATGCGATTTTTAGTCATTTACAGTATTTTCAAGTTGAGTGGAAGCCACCATCTTGGATTTCACGATGGCGTCTAACAACGAAATTGGACTACTGCTCATTGAGCCCTTTTATCTAAAACCCTTTTTTTTAATGTTTCATGAGATTTTCAGTATTTTACAGTTTCTAAAAGGAAAGCGAAAGCAACCATCTTGGATAAATTCAACTACTTTTAGTTTATTTCTTCCACCAAATATCCATATTGTGGGAATTTCATGTGATCTTCAGAGACTGAAATCATTTTATGTTTAGTGGACGCCTCAGTGTTGGATTTAAAGATAGCGTCTGGTAGCGATATTTGACTTCAACTTGTTGATCCCTTTCAAATAATACTCATATTGTGGGAGTTTCATGTGATTTGTCTGATAGCCCTTTACCCAATACCCATATTGTGGAGGTTTCATGCGATTTTCAGTCAATTACAGCATTTAAAGGTTAAGCAAAAGCCGCCGTCATGGAATTCAAAGCTTCATAAAAATTTTGGTGACAAAAATTTCACAGCATAATGATTTCATCGAAGCATACAAAATTAATTATGAGGACGTTTCTAGAACAGGCCCAAATAGTCAGATTTTATTTTTTCATAATTTACATGGTCATCAGCACATAGAGGCTATTCAGGAGTCAATCAGATTTAAGCTCTATTAAAGTTCTGGTGATGTAGAGTATGTGCATTAGATTTTTATGAATATTAGTACTATAGTTGAGCGCTGATGTGGCCTAGTGGATAGGGTGGTGCAAGTCTGGTAACCCAGGTGTACTGGGTTCGATTCCCGGTATCGGCAACAAATCTTTTGGGTTCGAATTCCATAAGTTGACGACATGTAAGATGTGTTTCATTGTATAAATGATTTTATATTTCAGAGGGAATGCATCTGGGGTTAATCTGAAGTTACTATTGAAAGCGGAGTGGATTGCCAATCATTGTAGGTCTCTGAAGGTTGGATGCCTTCCTTCGACGAACCATCGGCCGTGGAAGCCTGAGAAGCTATTCGAAGGCCAAGCTACACAGACATAGGCTGGACCTTGCTACCGATGGGGGAACCTTACATACATTAGTAATATATTCCTAACGATGTTTTGCTGACCATAATAAAGCTAAAATTGTTACTTGGGTATAGAACCAGTGCTGATCAGGCATCTGATTTTTAAAGGACGACAGCTTGAAGTTTTATTTGCTGCCGAAAATCAGGGTGATGCATCTTTAAGTAGGCGTTGAAAATTTCAAACTCATTTGCTTGGCCCTTACAGTAGAGTGTACTGTCTTAGAACTGTTAGTTCTAGGATAGTCGTGAAGCTTCCAAAGTTTTTTCCTACCGATGGAATTAATAGGATAACTTTTCTGTGAATGAAACATTCCATCATCTCTTTAAAGCGTGATTACCTCTTTCTGATTTTCAATCCTATGACTTCGTTTAATTGCAAGCTTGATTCTACTCGTGCGTTTAACTTTTCTCTATAAAGTTTCCCAAACATAAGTTTTGATTTATGAACCTCCTGTCTTGATTGCTGAAAGCATTGTGCAATTTCTTCAACACATTCAGTCGAAAAAAAAGAGTTTAAAATCGGTTTCTACATAAAAACCATTCAAGTTCCAAAATCAATCCCAATGGCACCCTAATAATGTGAGCAACCGTCAGCGCCATACAGCTGGAAAAACGCGATACGCGCTTCTCTCTTTTCTCCGCCATTGGACGGGGACTGAAGGCTTGTGGAGTTGTGTAACGCGTGTCTATACTACATCTACCCAGTCAGTCGTCGAATCGAACCACGGCATGGGCTTAACCATGACCAACTTCATAATTTCTCCATTGAGCGGATGGCGAAGCAATCTCGTTTGAATGGGACCAAATGAGCGACTGGGTTGTTGTGGGGTCTCTCAGAAGTTGGAAGCCATGAAGCAAGCGGAGGAAATCTGCCATTTTCAACGGCTTACGCGGGTAATTGGAACTGAGCGTTGTTTTAGTAATTGAATTTTGCTCGGGAGATTTAAGAGCCGAGGTGGAGATGTTGGAGCAAAAAAATCTCGCTTAATGTGTGGAAAATAGTTAATTTAATTTAAACAAAATTTCAATTATACACAAAGTCAATCCGTAGCAAAAAAAAAATTCAAGTAAAGTAGAATCGTATTTTGATGGAGTTTGGAACCGTTTAGAATTTGAAAATTATACAACTTTTTGGTAGAGAAAAATCAATACATTAACCTTTTTTTTTTTTGTTTTTCCAGGTAACGCAACTTAATGAGCTTCATATTACTGCGTAAGTCAAAATAATACAAAAAATAGTTCTGCCTTCTTAAAAAAAATCACATCCAACATTCTTTGATCTAAATTCGGAATTATCTAACCTGTTAAAAACTGATACCCAATTCATTTATCCTCACCTCAAACGGACGCAAAGTTTGACTTTGACAGCAGCGGAAATCCGAACCCGCCCCAGGGAGGTCACACCTAGAAACATGTGTTCCCGTGTAAAGTAGATTGCATCATCATCATCATCATCGTTATGCGATGTCGTCTTTAGGTTTTGTGTCCATTCGTTCATTCAGGTTTTCGGGGAGGATGTAGGTTTGTAATCGGCAATGACATTGAACGGGTCACCTGTCGCGTTTTACCTACTCGATTCGCGATCAACCAAAGTCGGTGCAGCCAGCGCAGTGGAGGAATGTTTGCTAGTCGAAAACAACGGGCAGTTGAGTTGTGGCTTACACTGTTGAGAACATTTTTTGATACATTTGAGGAGAAAATTACATATCAATATTTGCATTTCATGATAGAGTAACAAAATATTTATATGATTTAAGGAAAGTAAGATGATACTTAATTGATTTCATAAGTAATGGATATCTCTAATCACACTGGTAAACATGACATTTATACCAGAGCTGGCTGAAATCAATATGCAGGAGTCTTGTGTTATAATTTTTTGATTAAAATATCTTGGATGTATTCGTTTATCTTTCTCTGTAGAAACAATAATATTTTGATTTTCGTTTGTTCCAGATTTTCATGATATATACAGGCTTGCCCATCAATTCATAAGGATCTCGAGATGAGTCAAATCAGGCCAAGCTGCCTATGTATGGTTTAAACTTTCAGAATTTTGCCCGGCTTTATTCTGATTATTTGATAAATCAAAAGGAAAACTCAAATTTATGTTTTCTGTTGCTGCAATTTAATAAAATCTTCCAATTTCAAGCAATTTTATTTTCGTATTTGGTTTAGAATAATGCCTAAATTTTGTTCAGATTTGCCTTTCTTTTACAAGTTTTTCCAAATATCGTCCTGAATTGCCCAACCATTTGGATACGTGAAGTTAAGGCCGGATTAAAAAAAACGGGCACCAATTTGAGTTTTCTGTTTAAGCCAAACCATAGTCTTACTTATTGGATAGAATAGTGTAATTCAGGAGGTCCCTGCGAAACAGTCATTTTTTTCTTGAATTTGACGAAATTGAAAAAAAAAACAAGTAAGTTTCAGTTTTTGGGACAAGACTTACTGTACGTAAAAGGTAGAATGGAGAAAATTAGTAACTAAAAAATTTTATTTATGCGTTCAAACGAAATTTTTCGAGCAAGTTTTATGAAAATTATTATGGTTGGTTTTTAAGAAGCCTTAAATACAATTTAAAATCTGTCAAAATTTTTTGTTTAAGACATTTTTTTAATTTTTTTTCTTGATTTTTGTTGAGTGATTCTGACTTTTGACTAAATTTGCTAGATATTGCCCGGATTTCGGTCGTTAATTTTTAAATCAAATCCCCGGATTTTACCAGATTTTTGTATAACATTTGGCAACTTTAGTTTAAATTGAACATATCAGGAATATTGAGCTGATATTTCTATTTCAATTTCAGTCTGAGATTTTTAGTTCTAAATGTAACCTTCAATTCAAATTTAACCTAACTTTTTTCAAATAAAAAAACTCAACAAAATAAATAGTGTATTTTGATGATTTTTTTTTAAATTTTCCACTATCACAGCAAATCATTTTCTAATTGACCATTTCCATATTTTTTTATTCATAAAAACAATCTCATTAGGTGAGGTTTTAAACATGTTCGTATATTTTTAATCTTATTTATGATTCTATGTTTTGAACATCAAATTTTCAATCCGAATTTAAATTTTTAATTACCATTTTTGTCACATTTTTAAGAACTTTTTGGCGCATGTTTCTTATTTTTAATCTTATTCTAATTTAAAAGTTTTAATCCGCTTTATTTCCAATAAATAGATATAGATATAGATAAAGATATAGATATAGATATAGATATAGATAAAGATATAGATATAGATATAGATATAGATATAGATATAGATATAGATATAGATATAGATATAGATATAGATATAGATATAGATATAGATATAGATATAGATATAGATATAGATATAGATATAGATATAGATATAGATATAGATATAGATATAGATATAGATATAGATATAGATATAGATATAGATATAGATATAGATATAGATATAGATATAGATATAGATATAGATATAGATATAGATATAGATATAGATATAGATATAGATATAGATATAGATATAGATATAGATATAGATATAGATATAGATATAGATATAGATATAGATATAGATATAGATATAGATATAGATCTAGATATAGATATAGATATAGATATAGATATAGATATAGATATAGATATAGATATAGATATAGATATAGATATAGATATAGATATAGATATAGATATAGATATAGATATAGATATAGATATAGATATAGATATAGATATAGATATAGATATAGATATAGATATAGATATAGATATAGATATAGATATAGATATAGATATAGATATAGATATAGATATAGATATAGATATAGATATAGATATAGATATAGATATAGATATAGATATAGATATAGATATAGATATAGATATAGATATAGATATAGATATAGATATAGATATAGATATAGATATAGATATAGATATAGATATAGATATAGATATAGATATAGATATAGATATAGATATAGATATAGATATAGATATAGATATAGATATAGATATAGATATAGATATAGATATAGATATAGATATAGATATAGATATAGATATAGATATAGATATAGATATAGATATAGATATAGATATAGATATAGATATAGATATAGATATAGATATAGATATAGATATAGATATAGATATAGATATAGATATAGATATAGATATAGATATAGATATAGATATGGATATAGATATAGATATAGATATAGATATAGATATAGATATAGATATAGATATAGATATAGATATAGATATAGATATAGATATAGATATAGATATAGATTTAGATATAGATATAGATATAGATATAGATATAGATATAGATATAGATATAGATATAGATATAGATATAGATATAGATATAGATATAGATGTAGATATAGATATAGATATACAGTTGCGTTCAAAAAAAAAGAATGAAATCACATGAAGCTTCGCACCCACTTCCAACTTTGACAAGCTGCCATTTCTCTCTTGGTTTATATTTTTTCATGAAAATTTTACAAAATCTAGTTCAACTATCCAACTAACACTCCACAAAATTTGAAGTCTTTACAATGACGGGAAACAAAGATACAGCTTTTCCCGTAATAAAGGGAAATTTGGAATTGATTCACTAAATATGCTGTATCTTTGACAATTTTCATTGAAAAACTTTGAAATTTGGTCCAAAGATGTAAAAATGTTTGATCTAATACCAGGCCAAGTTTCGTCAAAATCAATGAACGTGATCAAAAATGGTGCCGGATTGAAAATGAGGTTCAATTTCGCCCAGCAGACGATTTCATTCTTTTTTGGACGGATGTTTGTATGGAAAACATCGTAATCCATGTATTCTTGGTTTTTTCTTTCACAAAACCAAAATTTATCACAAAGAATGCTGTTAATTGATTAAAACTTCATTCGTTCTTTGTTTCGAAATAAAAATTTTTTCAATAATGAATAATATCGACCAATGAGAGAACTGGAAAGTATTGTCGCTCTCCTGCATTCTCCAATATGTACGAATAAGGTGTCAGATAGCGCGCTATTGGTGTAGTTTTTGTCGCTTTAGAAAGAAATAAAATTAGTGTAGGTATATTGCCTCCACTTTGGTAGGTTAATGCTGTTTTATCAACTTTCATAAGATCTTTCTATAATTAGAGATGTATCGAATAGTGTTGTTCGGCGAACGGCCGAATACCGAATATTGACCTTTTCAACTATCAGGTCGAACGAATATTCGGTCGAATATTCTATTGAGTTTTCAATAGAAATACTTCAACTTGTACTGCTCTTTACTACATCTTAATGTCCCTCATGTTTTTAAAAGGATTGTTTTCCAACCAGAGATTTCAGATATTTTATAAGTAGAGGTCAATTTCATTTTCAAAATTACCATCATTAACTAACAAGACATCAGATAGCTTGTTGGTTCTAGAACGTTAATTACAAAAAAAGATTAGATTCCAGTGAAATCTGGGACACAACATGTCAAAACAGGTGTTAAGCTATTTAAATAGCTTTTTGTTGTATCAAAATAGATGAATGTCTAATTTTTTCTAGATGTCATCAAAATAGTTTACAAAAAAAACGATGATCTCTGACCTCAAGCAAACAATACTTTCTACGACACTTAACTATTCTTCCAAGTCAGAACGATTTTTTGAAAAACTTGTTAAAAAAAATAGACAAAATCTGAACAGAAACTTGGCTTTATTATCAAACCTACAAGAGGAAAAAGAAATAAAAGAGAGACTAAGAGACGATTCTTATTTTATTTGATTTAGCAAAAAATCTGAATAAGCCCAGGTAAAATGCGGAAAGTATTAAATAATTTGTGGCCATCCCGGTCAGATTTAACTTTTCTCGAATTCTTTATTTGGTTTATGGACAAGCCTGGATTTATCAAGAAAGTTTGGAATAAACGTAAATCAAAGTTTAAAGCTATCTACAGTGATAAATACACGAATACATCTCAAATGTTTTACTGAATCCATAAGTTTTTGATGATTTTGAAGGTTTTTCAACATAACTTCTGAATCCAACATCAGTTGAAAAATTTGAGAAGTCTGTTTTTGTAAAAATTTGAAAAAAAAAAATATTCGGCCTATTCGGCCGAGTACCTAGGTCAACTATTCGGTGAGCCTAGGGTTACCATATCCTGCAACGCCAAAAAGAGTACATTGAGAAATATTTACAAAATTGTAAAGACAAACGCTGTTTATTCAAAACCTTGATGATTTAGGTCGTTCAAATACCGCCAATTTGTTTGTATATGTTACTTACGTGACAAATGCTAAATAATTAATGCTAAATAATAAGTAGAATTATCCAGAGTTTTCGATTTTATGTTGAGAAATCGCACCCAAGTTGATTAAAATTATTTTAAAAGAGTTTTTTATAGAGGCGTATTTTTTTTCATTCTTCAAAAACATTATTGTTGATTCGTGAGCTTTTGATTTGTGCAATATGCTTATAAGAAAGTTGTTGTTATGCATATTGCCTACTGTACGGGAGTTCACTGCATACTTAAAGGCGCTAACTTTGAACAAAAAATCCAGATAGAAATAGTGAATGTATTCGTGATTTTTATATTGGTAGCTATCCTTCAAAACATTTAACAAAAAAAAAAGCAAAACTGAAGTGTTGTCTAACGAATGCATAAACAGTTTGATTTTTGTATTTATAAGAATACAATCTTCATGTATCGGAAGAAATAACTTCATTTATATGACAAAATTTCATTTAATTCCTTCATCCAAAAAAAAAGAGTACATTTCGTTAAATTTTTCAAAAAGAAGAGTACGCGTATTTTTCGATCGAAAAAGAGTACATGTACTCTTAACCCTCCAAAGCCGCTCGGGTCAATATGACCCGAAGCGCACATTTTAAACATCTTTATCATCATTCCAATATACTGATGAACTGGTAGTTTTGACAGACCAAGTATGTTCTATGAAAATAATGATCAAATTAACGCCAAAAAACTAAAATTTGAGTTTTTAAAATCGGTTCATTGAGAAATGAAATACAGCTAAGCAAAGCCAAAACTGGATGTCATTTTTTTAAAGTAAGACTTTTTTCTACCGGAAGATCTGTCATAGCGGTAAAAACTTTCATTGGACCCCAACATATCTATACATTTTCGGATAGATGGATTCTTGACAATTTCAAACATCAATGAAATAATTAAATACAGAAAAGCTGTCAGAAGTTATGAGTATTTTAAAAATAAAATTGATTTTTCGGACTTTTAACTTTCTGAACCAGTTTCTGAAAACCTGGTAATACATATCGACTTTATTTTGAAATGTTGAGTAATAAGAATAAATTACCTACACAATGAATATAATATCATCAAAATCGGTTAACATTTACAGCCAGGAGAACGAAATCAAATTACAACTCATATTTCCCCGAAACGGATATTTAGCGAACGGCTTTGGAAGGTTAAAAGAGTACGTATCCCTATCCCTAGGTGAGCCGAATATTCGGCTTAACGATTTTTTTTTGCGGTATTCGGCGCTGAATATTCGGCCGACCGAATATTCGGTACATCTCATGCTTTTACCAGGCTACAAGAATCGTAGATCCATTTTGTTTTTCTTGAAATTGTAGAAAAAATAATTTAGATTTTTTTTTCGGAATCTGGAGGGATGTTTTCGGTAGTAAATCAATTTTCATTCTCGATACTGTAGATTCCAACCGATCAAAAGCTGCATATGAAAAAGCGGGTAAAACGATGTGCGATTACTTGACATGGCCGCCAGAATTGGGTGTGTTTTGTGCGCTCTTATATGACCAGATCTAGCTAGGCTATTTAGATATTGTTCTGGGCGTTAACCGTCATCAGCTTCGTCCAACGTGGACAAACAGTAGGACTACTACATATTCCGATAGCAGATAGGCGAAAATTGAATTCGCGTAAACTCCCATCGGTATTTTTGCTCACGCGAAATCACTCCACCCCCCCTTTGATGGCATCTCGAACATTGTATCGGTATCAGTTGATAGTTTCGAGGCTGATGGGTGTGTGTCATTGTAGACTGCTATTTGGTTTTCGAAGGTTTGCGGCGACGGCGCTTATAGATTAGTAAATATCGGATAGTTTTGGCACGGGTTGGCGTTTGACAAGTGATTGTTTTGAACTTGATCAGCGGAATAGGATCGATAACCAAAACATTTGAACAGGAACTGTTTCGCTGGTTTGTCATTTTTTTTTCAAGAATATGAAAAATGGAACAAATATTCTATTTGAAGTGCTTCAGTTTTACAACATAAACTCGATAGCCCCCAAAGGAAAAAGATTAAGGAAAAGATTCAACAAAATTACCTCAAACATTCAATAGAAAAGTTTTCTCTTCGCATGAAGTAACTTAACGCCTTAAACATGAACCGATAAGTATACCCATAAAATCAGATTACAACAGTTGACAGTCTTCGGAAACTTGGCAGTGACTCGCATGACTGGAAAAACAAATACCTTAGGAGGAAATTCTCGAAATACCAGACAAACATACACCCACTTGCGCGAGAAAGAATTCAAGCCGTTCACTTTCGCCATCACTTCGCGATCTTATCAATAATTCAGCACCCGCAGTTGTTCGAAGCCAGTCAGCCAGCTGTTGGTTGATACCAACACCAAAAACGAAAAACAAAACAAAGAAGGAGAAAAATGGCCAACCCCAGCAAAACTAAGACACCGACGGGAGCCATAAACAATTTATTCAATTTGGCGGCTACCCCCCTTTTTTCCAGGCCAACCCCCTTCGGGTGGATTCCTTTCACGAATTACGCGTGGCTCATGCGTAGGATTGCTGCAGGCCAGTAGCAGAGCTTCCTTGCGCGTTCAAGTTCACTAATTCGTTTGGACCGATGTGTTTCGCACAAGGAACATCGCGCGTCAGACTTTGGTGATTTAGAGAGGCCGCCGTCATGTTTACCCTTGCTAAGCCAAAGTTCGACGGAAAGGTTTGTGATTTCTTTACAAACCCAGACGCGGTGCTTTCAATTGAAGATTTTTCTTGAAGCTTTGAGAAATTTAAATTCCCTTAGTTTATTGAGACAACAATTTTTTTGGTTATTGTGTTATGTGGAGAAATGTTTCATCAAAGTTAGCCAATCTCTTATTGAATTTTCTTTTTAAAAACAAAAACTTAAATTTCTTATTTTTCATATTTCCACAATAAAGATACTGAGTTACTTATCATATCAGGGGATATCCGTACATTTTCGATTTAGAAGCAAAGGAATGCAAGCCTTTTGCAATAATGTGTAGACTGCAGAGATTCAAAAAATACGTTTTAACACTTTGAGAGCATGCAAGGTATAAGCCGCACGTATATTTATTTTCTATATCGCTGTATCTTTATCATACTCGTAAGAAGTCCAATCAGTATCAGTAGCTGGAAAGTGGAATAATAGATAACAACTAAATATTTGATTTTTTGACTGGTGAATGTAGACTATATATAGGACGTTTCGGCTTCTCAGGCATATATTTGAACAAAATTAAAAACAGAACATTTTTTCAGAGTCCTACGTTTCGGCCATGATCTTAGCCATCATCAAGGATACTTATAGAGAGTGTGTACAGTTTGTCAAATGATGGGATCTTGGCTAATTTTATTGTTGTTTTTTCCTCCAATCAGATGAATTGAATGATTAATCACTATTGAGAATTGTTACGGTTACAACCACTTCTCGTTCATCCACTTCTTGTTCATTAATTGCTGACAAGGTTCATTATATACTTCACCTATGGCTTATCTCAAGCAACCATTAGTTACTATGTTACTATGAAAGCGTTACCTTACCGGCACACGTCTCGGGGTCATCCGTACCAGTCTGAAGTTGGCGATAGAGAAAAAAGAGAAGGAGGAAAAAGGAGAAAGACGAAAATTGAGAAAGAGGAAAAGGGTGAGATGTATAAGTACATGAGCACAGCCTACCCCTTGATGTAGTATCATAGGGTGAAACCAAGGGGCACATCTGGCACACGAAGCCCAAGGTGGTTTTTGTGGGACGAACCCACTCACAGCAGCAAACATCCGGCTGTTATGGTTTGAATTCAAATTTCCATCTTGTAAAAAAAGCAACCATTTGTCCAATATCTTTTTAAACCCTTACCTGCACAGACCAAATTTCGCTGACCAAAGCTTCAAATCAGAGTTGATATCGAGTTCTCTCGAATGCGAGTATGAAAGTTTCGAAATTTTCCTCAAAAACTTTTTTTTGTGACATATCCATCGCATCAATCAGTACTGAAGTTACAATAAGGGCCTCAAATAGTCTTCTCGCACCCTACACAGCAAAAAAAGATGTAACGATGGATGATGTAATTTCTGGGGACTACAGATTTATGTTGTGATAATACATCTAAATGATGTATACAACGCAAATACGTCGTAAAGTGTAATATCACAACCTTCAATGTGATATCGCATCAAGTAGTCAATGTGTTCTTCTGTTGACGTTCAAATTTGAAGTCATTTCAATAATTAAGAAACGGATTGCGGACTTCAGCTACATTTGTTTGGCCTGTAAGTACTACCAAAATTAATTAAAAATATAAGCAAACCCACAGCTTGTAAAATAATTTCATTATTTTTCATTTTTTAGCAAATTTGGCCCATATGGATCAGCGGTACAAAACATATTCTTTGACTCCAAATAGTCGGGTACATCAAGACAATGTAAAATTAGGTGCCATTTGCGACTCAAGTTATGTGCAGGTATTTGATGTAATATCGCAATACTTTTTTTGCTGTGTATAGAGATTTGTCTAATCGAAGCAATCGATAGGACAAATGAAAAAAATTAAACGTATTGAATAAACAATTAGACATGTAACCATAGGGATGGTCTCCCTATAAATAGGATGGTAAGATCAGGGAAGCAAATTTAGCAGAATGATAATTATAACTGATTTGTCACTTGTTTAACACTTAGCGATAAATATGAGAACGCGATGACTTCTCATCCCTTTCCAATGCCGGTCAAAATAACTCGTCCGAAATTATTTTCTCTCAGTCAGTTCTAGTTCTGAGAATATTCTCCGACAAAATTGGAAGCGATCGAAAGAACAAACGCAAAGAGAGTGCTTTTTCTAGCTATTTACGTCCATTCTGCCTCTCCGCGCCCTTAACTCCATACGAATATATGCCGCTGCAAAACCTTTTATATCTGTGGCTCAACATGGTTTTATGAAGCGTAGATCAACCGTAACCAATCTGATGTGCTATGTAAGCTCTTTGAGTAACAGCATGGAGAAAGGTTTTCAAGTGGACTCTGTTTATATAGACTTCGCAAAAGCGTTTGACCGTGTCCCGCACAAAATACTTGTAGCTAAGCTGGATCAGTTAGGTTTTCCTGAATGGGCGCTTGAATGGATTGAGACATATCTCACGGACCGGCGTGCCTTCACGAAAATTAAAAACTCGCGCTCGGAAACGTTTGCCATCCCATCTGGAGTGCCTCAGGGAAGTCACCTTGGACCGCTTCTCTTCATAATCTTTGTAAACGACCTGTGCGCAACTCTTCAATCCGACACTCAATTGTATGCCGACGATCTGAAGATTTTTAGAAAGATTCACAGCACTGTAGTTACACAACCAAAGACGTAAATAAATAAAATAGAAAGAGTGAAAAAAATGTCTCTCTTCCGGGAGCGACAACTTATCCTTAACGTTACAAGAGACGATAAATTTGAATCGGAATGCACAACTTATCGAGAGCAAAATTGAAATTGATAAACGCTAGTACAGTGTCCTTGCGGATAAAAAACTCTCTCACGGGAGTTTTGATCGGCAAATTCTATCGGAAGATAACAATTTTTGGATTCCCTGGTTAAGATAGAAAATAATGTATTTGAAGTTCTATCAGCAAGTATTACAGATATATTTTTTCCATTGCCCAAGCGCTGCACAACAGGTTATGGGCCCAGCACTAGTGGAAAGGAGGAGAAGAAGAATTGCTAGAAATCAATAATGGCAAGAAGATTCAGCGCCGAAGGAAGGACAACGAGCCAAAGCCCGGAAGGAACCAAGAACCAAGAACCATAAGAAGTTCATCGAGGCAGGAACCAGACCCACTGGAAGGTTATCGGTACAGAGCTATATGGAGGTCGGCGAGCCGAAGCCACTGGAAGGTCGACGGAAGGTTGTCGAACCAGAAGCCAACTGGAAGGTCATCGAACCGGGAAGCCAGGTGTTCGTCGAAACGCCAGAAA
Source organism: Uranotaenia lowii (assembly GCF_029784155.1). Taxonomy (NCBI): domain Eukaryota; kingdom Metazoa; phylum Arthropoda; class Insecta; order Diptera; family Culicidae; genus Uranotaenia; species Uranotaenia lowii. The sequence goes on from NC_073693.1 coordinate 259,229,717, forward strand.
ATACAGGAGGTCGTCGGACCGGTGTCATGGAAGGTCGTTTGGTCAGATCCTTGGAAGAGTCGGGAACCAGCGGAAGGTCGTTGTGCCATTGCATTGGTGAGGCGTCGCGTCGGGTCTAAATAAGAGCGTTGAACCGGAACGAAACAAGGTCGTTGGTTCGGGGCCATGGAAAGTCGCTGGGCTGAGCATAAAAGCAGTCGATCGAAATACAGTCTTGGTGACACAGTCGGGTGAAGTATTTGTCATATTTTGGGCTTTAAAAAGCCATATTTAGAAGGAATCGACCGGAAGGAACTAAAGTTAGATATTGATGAAAAAATGTTTTTTTTAATGTTTCCTTCGAACAAAATTTTTCAAAATCCCATACAAATTTCAAGCTCGTTGAGCGACGCTTTCCAGTGATCTGATCTGGCCCAAATACGGCATGAGATCTTGTACTAGATCTAGGATCAGTTTTAGCCTGCAGTGCTTAACATTTCACAGGTTTTGAATTTCCTATACAAATTTTGGGCATTCTAATGTTGGCGCAATCACGACAGCAGTCCCGATCTTGGATTCCTTCTGGCAGTGCCCGATATGGATGGCTTTTCGTGGCCCAACTTTAATTCGTTCGAAAAATGAAGTTATTTCTGAGACGTGTGTTTTTTTTTTTTGGAGATGTGTTTTTGATCTTAACACCAGTTAGCTTTTGTAGAAGTTCCTCCTTCCTGGGTTCAGATCAAAGTGGAAGAAGAGGGTCCCTTGTTTTTCCTCTTGGGCATGTTTTTTCTTCGTCTCGTCTAAATTGCGAATTAGACGTGTTCAGGCGTCCTCAGGGGTGTGTTGTGAAACGGCTGATTACAATTCCTAGAGTGTTGTGTATTTCTGACAGATGTTATTTATGGGCCATTTTTCCTTATATTCGTATTAATTTTTTCTAAGAATTTCACTTATTCATTTTATTTAAATGTTTCTATACTATTTTGTGAAATTTAATTTTTGGTAAAAAAAAGTGAAAAATTCGGGCTTTTTCAATAAAATCTGGGCAACCAGGCCGGGCCGGACTTTTGTCAAATTTTGTATTAAATATCCGGGCAAACCCTGATAAAACCAGGCAATATGGCTATAGGGTTCTTCCTTCCCTGGCCTGAAAGTGGTTGCATCACTTCGGTACATTTTTCGGACATATTTTCGTAGTATTTTGAGGAAAAATTCGTTGACAATCCCATTAAAAAAACCCGCTTTAAGGATTTCATTTTATGTTATGTTATGTTATATTATGTTTTGATATGTTATGGGCGACTTGGAAGCAGATTTTTAGAAAAAAAGAAAGAGAAAAACACCCTTAAGGATCGGTTGGTCTAATAAGATTCCGAATAGAAGGATAAGATTCCGCAAGAAGAGAGATCTATAATCTATGAAATTTCCTGTAAGAGTTGCCTAGCTGTTTACATTGATCGAACTTATCGCAAATTACATTCATTACTTCATAAACTGGGGAATGGTTATCTTCAAGAAATGTATGAGAAAAGTTTCACATTTGAACGCATGGGAGTCGATTTTCATGAGCACCTCCGAGAAATTCCTAATGAACGAAGATGGCCCACCAATAAGGAGGCCGCATTTCACCTTCACCAAATTGAAAATTTCATAACCGATCAATCTTTCGACGAAAACTATGATATTAGTAGTACGATCGTGCCTGTAATTTCTTCCTATTGAATAATTTTTTTTTTCGTTTAAAAGAACGTTAAGTGTCGTGTCCTGTATTACTTCGTGTGTTTATTGCGTAGTGAAGTTCTTACGTTGGCAAAAATCCGCTCAAAATGAGTGATGAGTAAAATACTGCCAGTTTCTCAACAAAAGTTACCTCTACATTTCATTGCATAGCTGAGCTGCAAAGTTTTAAAATGGAAAATAGACCAATAAAATTAGCTAATTAAATCTCAACACTTTAAGCGTTTCAACAAAAGTGGTTTGGTGAAATTTGATCTAGTGAATTGAATGTTGTTTTTGTTTGGAGGACCTTGGGTGTTGGTCTTTTTTCTACTTTGGGTTTAATAGATAGCGAACCAAATACGAGATGTTTCTATTTTCTGCTCGCCGCTAGAGTGTTTTATCTAGAACATAACTCAATGTTAGAAATTTTTTAATGAAACTTTATTTGACAAATTTCAACACTTCACTTTTGGTAACTTAAAAGTACTAATATCGTTGAATTTGGTCCAGCGGTTTCTGAGATATCGAAAGCAAAATTTTGGTGTTTCTCGGCTGAGATTTCTTTGCGCTCCTTGATATGTTTAGTGTTACGACAAATGATAAAAATACAAATAAACCGAGTTGAGTTAATCATGAAAAAAATGAAATCGGTGAGGCAAAGCTACGAACACCAACACTAAGCTAAGAACACTGGTGGACATAAATATTCGACACCTTCACTCCCCCTTCTTTCATGCCATGCGAGAAAATCATCTTTTTATGTTTTGCATTATATTTTTAAATTGAGATCACAAATTTAAGCATAAACAAAAATCGTTTAAAGGAATGTGTTTTAGGTTGTCATAATAAATCGTACGACCTGAAATTTTCTAAATAAAGCAATTAGTAAGGTCTGGAGCATTATTTTTGTTTATTATGGAACTGTTATGCGAGCATATTCGAGACCATCTTCAAATCTATTTGCATAACAATCCCATACAGAATATGTTTTGCTCACCAAGCTATTTTCTTAGACCTAAATTTTATGATTCTTTCTACTTCTGATGCAGTTTTCAAAAAATAAATGTTTACATATTTGAGGAAAAATATCGTGAATTCTACATTGTAAGTTGAATCTTATCACGAATTTTAGTTGTTTCTGATAATTTTTCTCACAGGAAGACATTCCTTCCTTTATTTTAGTCTGCCTCTAAATACAAGTGGGCATGATTCGACATCAAGTGAGTTGAATATTTTTCAAATGTCTTAAAAATAAAAAAAAATCAAAGATTATTTCACAGAAAAAACATAGTAAGGTAACTACATCCATGGTATTTCACATATGGGACTGTTATGCGGGTATATTTCATATGGGACAGTCACGAGTTGATTTTTTTTTTCGAAATTTCTCGAACAAAATCTCACTTTTTAATGTTTTAAAATGAAGTCCAATGTTCAAAATGACGAACTGTCAGGCTAGATGGAAAATGACGAAAATTCATATGAGACTGTTATGCGAGTAGGAGTAGTCCAGTGTTTGTTGAAACAATGGTTTTTTTTTAACATATTCTCTCCTTCTTATGAAAGAAATGTTGAGTAGATATAAGAAATTTCATATCCTAAGTTAAGGAACATTTTCTTTGAATCTAGTAAATAAAATTATATGCAAATGACACAAGGTCTTTGGACAAAATAAAAATTTAAATAAATGCGATAAGTTAGCAAGTGTCGAATACTTTTGTCTATCATTGTATATAAAATCAAGTGCCAAGAGTTAATAAAAGCACTCAGTTTAGATCGACGATAAGAGAGTCAAGACTTCAGAGTCAAAATAGAAAGAGTCATGTCATGAGTTTAAAATGATGTAAACAGTTTAGACCCCCAAAAGTTTGAAGTTTGAAGTCAAATTTTGAGACTTAAGAGCCAAGAGATATGTTTTTTAAATGATGATCAAGAGCCAACAGTCAATGTTAAAAATTTTGAGATCGGAAAAGACCATACCAAATGTCAAAACTCAAAAGAGTCGTAAATGAAACATTGAAAAACAAGTTCCAAGAGTCTAGTTCGACATTTTTTAATTGAATTCAATTGGCAGTGAGTCAACAAGAAAATTTTGCAAAATAGCAGAAAATTTTTGCTGCTTCTTAGAAAATTCGATCCAATCATATCAATTAAAATTTAAAATCTAATACAGTATTAAAGTTTCAATGCACATAGCAGAAAATTCTGCAGCTTCATAGAAAGTTAGATCAAATCATATCATTTAAAATTTAAAATCCTATAAAATATTTCAGTTTAAATCATCTAATATTTTTACAAACAAAAATCAAAATAAGACTTTGGACTTTTTGGACCATACTCAGATAAAAAAAATATTTTAAAATCAAATGGTGCAGTTCTTTGTTGCTAATTTCAAACACACTGCAGGAAACTTACTATTGTATGAAGTGAATTATTTTTTAAACATTTGTATAAGGATGTGATATTTTCAACTCAACTCAAAATAACACACCGTTCCAGTTCTTTTCCAAAAACAAGAGCCTCCAACTAACTCAAGAAAAAACACTCAATGGAATGTCCTTGGCACCCATCAGGCCGGTAGCGTTTGACAAGAGGATGAACCGACTCCGAGATTGGGACCAAACGAGGACAACAGGAAAAAAAAGCAAACAGGAAACGCGTGTCACGACGCCAAGCTTCTAGGGCGAAATGTTGCAGAAAATTATTGTCAACTTGTATCGGGTAGGGAATCTCGAAAGAACTTTTTCGGCGGAGCAGTTGACGGCGGAGGTGAGGAAAACGTCTCGAAATTGGAATAATTGCTGTCTTTAGCGGAAAATTCTTTCACATTCCGAGCGACCCTCGCCTTCGGTGGAATGGTGGACATTTTTCCGGTTGATTATGACTGAATTTTCTGTTGCCAGTTCGGAACTACGGAGATTCCAATCCGATTTGCTGTAATTAGGCAGGTACAGGAAGTGATTGACGCTACCGAAAGGATGCCAAACTAGAATGAATGGGTCCCTTAATTTTTCTCGTCATTTTCCTTGTTTTAAGTTTGAATATTGATCCCAGGGTAAATGAAACGTTTAATAAATAATGTTTGCTGATTTCAAGATACACAAAGCGACGCGCCCTTCACGGTTCACTGATTTGCCAGAAATCATCTGTGTCTTTCTTAAGCCCACGATGGAACCCCAAGATGTGAAAGATGAAGACGAAGTGGAAATTGGGAATGATTTGCCGTTTCACGGCCTACCAGTCCATCCATTCGCCGGGCTTCCAAAACACCGAGATGGGGGGCCAAATGGAACCAGTGAACGGAGAAAGTGAGCGAAAATTGCCAAATCCGATTTGCTTGATCGAATTAAGTACTTTCTGGCGCTAGGCAGTTGAACCAGAGAAAAAACTGGCAACAGGTTACAAGCTGATTTCCGAAATGTGTATGAATGAACACACAGAACACATTTAAGTGCGGGGTCTTGGGAAAAACGATTTGAAGATGTATTTTGCATAAATAATACTGTTTCAAATTTTAACGTTGGGAAAATTTTTTGTCATTGTTCGCAGGTTTAGACAATCACTTTGGTAGTTGAAATTTAAATTCACATTGCTCGTGGAATATAACTTTAACTGTGCTATTTAAATCTCTACTGTAGAAATGCGTATCACCTTAAAGTTTAAGAAAAAGCATTTCAATGCTGGGTAAATCTTAAAGTGCATTATTCAAAAGTGTTGGAATCTATGCTTATTATTGCAAACAAAATTATTTTAAATAGCTTTTGTGTTCTGTGGTCTAAATCTCGGGGAAAAAATTAATGCTTAGTTCAAAATTAAGATGAATTTCGTCTACTCAACTCAACTCAACTCAAGACTCTAGCATGCATAAAATTTTCACTTCATTTGTTCTTACAAAAGTACTTGCAGAAAATTTTTGGTTTTCATTGATATGTGAATGGAAATATGGCTTAACAATTTTGGTTTCCTAAAAATAAATATCAAAAAAAAAAACGGTAATTTAGATTACACGAGCAGAGACAAGACTGAATTTTCAAGAACAGAAAGTAATTTTCTACATTAAATGATTGCTCTAATAAAAAAAAACACACTAAAACAGTTTGAAAAATATATCCCCACATTAGTTATAATGAGCATTCCCTTGCCCGGTTTAATCTCGACTGGCCCGAATTTTCAAAGAAAAAAAAACCTAAGGTTAGCCGGAAATTGATTATAAGGCTCTATTTTAATCCAAAATAAACAACATCTTTTGCGAAGTCTAAAATTCATTTTAAACGTTGCATAATTTTTTATGTCAACTAACCAAATTATTGAAGCTTGTTTCATATAAAAAAAGACTTCATTTCTTGGAAATCCCAAATAATAAAAAAGTATTGTCCCATTTTGAGTTGAAATTTTTGAAAAACAGTACACAGAAATTGTCAAAATTTTTACGGCCCGATACGTTCGAAAAAAACACTACAATTTGAAAAAAAAAAGTTGAATTATTTTGATCGAATTTTCAGTTTCAAGATTGCTTAAAGCCTATTGTTTTTTTTATTTGAATCACCATAGTTTGTCTCACAATGGGTGACACATTTGTAAAAGCATTGCAACGTTTTTTGAAAGCCTTAATTCAATATGATATTTAAATTTAAAACCTACATTACCTTTGTAGGACCACAAATGGTTCTAAAAATCTGGAAGAACACTCTCTACAGACCTTCAAAAACAAATGGAGAATAATCAAACTCTCATGAATGTTTTTTTTAAATTCTATTTTGTTTTTAAAAGGGCAAGAAAAAAAGACGGTGTGAGTTAGTTGGTAAATATATCTGTAACCTTCAAGGCCGGAACAAATTTCAAATCCTTCCTTTGTTACTCATAGTTAAGGGAGGGGCGGGGGGGGGCGGGTTAATAAAAAATTTTGCGAAAAAACAAATAAATTGGAATAAATTGCACGAAAGCTTCTATGCAACAAAATTGCATCCGATATCATTGCACAAAACCTATATTCAAGTTTTTTTTATCGACAAATTTAATAAAATCAAGAATACAAAAGGTGAAATAACTTCCATCTTCCAAAATTTGTTTTTTGGTCTTGTAATCTTTTGGATGCTTAATTTTTTTTTTGAAATTTACATAAAATACTTCAAACTTTATTTGTTTCCACCTTCAGTTTTTTTTGGAAATTTTCAAAGGAGGGGGGAAGAGAGGTGATAAAAGAAGAAATTTATATTTGTTCTAGCCTTACTGGTTCGAATAAACTTCTTCAGAAACTTCGCTCATCAATTAAATAAACAATAACATACATTAAATATTATTTCAAGCTCCAAAGATTTCTTTTGAGAAATAAATATGAAATATTGGAATCTCTAAACATCAAATTAATTTTTTTCCAAAAACAATTTATAAATTAACTTAATTCTAATTGTTTTATTCTCTCTTTTCAGGTTTGTGCTGCAAAATTCCGCTTCCATTGGTTTACGAGTAAGAATATAGCAAATTTAATTTTTCTTCATTCTTTAACAATCAAAATATCGTCAAGTAGTTTGAGTTTTTTGACCCAAAAAAATTTGTCCATATTTTTGGTCATATGTACTTTTTTTTCTTATTTGGAATTTTTGTCATTTATGTCTAATATGTAATTTTGTCAATTCTTGTCATATCTTTGATTTAAGTCAATTTTATTAAATTTTGAAAATATTGTCAGTATGGATAAATTTGTCAAATTCATCGATTTTGTGAACATGATTTGTGCATATCATTTATTTTGTCAATTTTGTTAATAATGGAAAAAAAATCAATTTTGTAAACATTGTCAATTTAGTCAATTTTGTCAATTTTATCAATTTTGTCAATTTGTCAATATTGTAAATTTTGTCAATTTTGTCAATTTTGTCAATTTTGTCAATTTTGTCAATTTTGTCAATTTTGTCAATTTTGTCAATTTTGTCAATTTTGTCAATTTTGTCAATTTTGTCAATTTTGTCAATTTTGTCAATTTTGTCAATTTTGTCAATTTTGTCAATTTTGTCAATTTTGTCAATTTTGTCAATTTTGTCAATTTTGTCAATTTTGTCAATTTTGTCAATTTTGTCAATTTTGTCAATTTTGTCAATTTTGTCAATTTTGTCAATTTTGTCAATTTTGTCAATTTTGTCAATTTTGTCAATTTTGTCAATTTTGTCAATTTTGTCAATTTTGTCAATTTAGTCAATTTTGTCAATTTTGTCAATTTTGTCAATTTTGTCAATTTTGTCAATTTTGTCAATTTTGTCAATTTTGTCAATTTTGTCGGTTTTGCCAATTTTGTCAATTTTGTCAATTTTGTCGGTTTTGCCAATTTTGTCAATTTTGTCAATTTTGTCAATTTTGTCAATTTTGTCAATTTTGTCAATTTTGTCAATTTTGTCAATTTTGTCAATTTTGTCAATTTTGTCAATTTTGTCAATTTTGTCAATTTTGTCAATTTTGTCAATTTTGTCAATTTTGTCAATTTTGTCAATTTTGTCAATTTTGTCAATTTTGTCAATTTTGTCAATTTTGTCAATTTTGTCAATTTTGTCAATTTTGTCAATTTTGTCAATTTTGTCAATTTTGTCAATTTTGTCAATTTTGTCAATTTTGTCAATTTTGTCAAATTTGTCAATTTTGTCAATTTTGTCAATTTTGTCAATTTTGTCAATTTTGTCAATTTTGTCAATTTTGTCAATTTTGTCAATTTTGTCAATTTTGTCAATTTTGTCAATTTTGTCAATTTTGTCAATTTTGTCAATTTTGTCAATTTTGTCAATTTTGTCAATTTTGTCAATTTTGTCAATTTTGTTAATTTTGTCAATTTTGTCAATTTTGTCCATTTTGTCAATTTTGTCAATTTTGTCAATTTTGTCAATTTTGTCAATTTTGTCAATTTTGTCAATTTTGTCAATTTTGTCAATTTTGTCAATTTTGTCAATTTTGTCAATTTTGTCAATTTTGTCAATTTTGTCAATTTGGTCAATTTTGTCAATTTTGTCAATTTTGTCAATTTTGTCAATTTTGTCAATTTTGTCAATTTTGTCAATTTTGTCAATTTTGTCAATTTTGTCAATTTTGTCAATTTTGTCAATTTTGTCAATTTTGTCAATTTTGTCAATTTTGTCAATTTTGTCAATTTTGTCAATTTTGTCAATTTTGTCAATTTTGTCAATTTTGTCAATTTTGTCAATTTTGTCAATTTTGTCAATTTTGTAAATTTTGTCAATTTTGTCAATTTTGTCAATTTTGTCAATTTTGTCAATTTTGTCAATTTTGTCAATTTTGTCAATTTTGTCAATTTTGTCAATTTTGTCAATTTCGTCAATTTTGTCAATTTTGTCAATTTTTTCAATTTTGTCAATTTTGTCAATTTTGTCAATTTTGTCAATTTTGTCAATTTTGTCAATTTTGTCAATTTTGTCAATTTTGTCAATTTTGTCAATTTTGTCAATTTTGTCAATTTTGTCAATTTTGTCAATTTTGTCAATTTTGTCAATTTTGTCAATTTTGTCAATTTTAACAGTTTTGTCAATTTTGTCAATTTTGTCAATTTTGTCAATTTTGACAATTTTGTCAATTTTGTCAATTTTGTCAATTTTGTCAATTTTGTCAATTTTGTCAATTTTGTCAATTTTGTCAATTTTGTCAATTTTGTCAATTTTGTCAATTTTGTCAATTTTGTCAATTTTGTCAATTTTGTCAATTTTGTCAATTTTGTCAATTTTGTCAATTTTGTCAATTTTGTCAATTTTGTCAATTTTGTCAATTTTGTAAATTTTGTCAATTTTGTCAATTTTGTCAATTTTGTAAATTTTGTAAATTTTGTAAATTTTGTAAATTTTGTTAATTTTGTAAATTTTGTAAATTTTGTCAATTTTGTCAATTTTGTCAATTTTGTCAATTTTGTCAATTTGGTCAATTTTGTCAATTTTGTCAATTTTGTCAATTTTGTCAATTTTGTCAATTTTGTCAATTTTGTCAATTTTGTCAATTTTGTCAATTTTGTCAATTTTGTCAATTTTGTCAATTTTGTCAATTTTGTCAATTTTGTCAATTTTGTCAATTTTGTCAATTTTGTCAATTTTGTCAATTTTGTCAATTTTGTCAATTTTGTCAATTTTGTCAATTTTGTGAATTTTGTCAATTTTGTCAATTTTGTCAATTTTGTGAATTTTGTCAATTTTGTCAATTTTGTCAATTTTGTCAATTTTGTCAATTTTGTCAATTTTGTCAATTTTGTCAATTTTGTCAATTTTGTCAATTTTGTCAATTTTGTCCATTTTGTCAATTTTGTCAATTTTGTCAATTTTGTCAATTTTGTCAATTTGGTCAATTTTGTCAATTTGGTCAATTTGGTCAATTTTGTCAATTTTGTCAATTTTGTCAGTTTTGTCAATTTTGTCAATTTTGTCAATTTTGTCAGTTTTGTCTATTATGTCAATTTTGTCAATTTTGTCAATTTTGTCAATTTTGTCAATTTTGTCAATTTTGTCAATTTTGTCAATTTTGTCAATTTTGTCAATTTTGTCAATTTTGTCAATTTTGTCAATTTTGTCAATTTTGTCAATTTTGACAATTTTGTCAATTTTGTCAATTTTGTCAATTTTGTCAATTTTGTCAATTTTGTCAATTTTGTCAATTTTGTCAATTTTGTCAATTTTGTCAATTTTGTCAATTTTGTCAATTTTGTCAATTTTGTCAATTTTGTCAATTTTGTCAATTTTGTCAATTTTGTCAATTTTGTCAATTTTGTCAATTTTGTCAATTTTGTCAATTTTGTCAATTTTGTCAATTTTGTCAATTTTGTCAATTTTGTCAATTTTGTCAATTTTGTCAATTTTGTCAATTTTGTCAATTTTGTCAATTTTGTCAATTTTGTCAATTTTGTCAATTTGGTCAATTTTGTCAATTTTGTCAATTTTGTCAATTTTGTCAATTTTGTCAATTTTGTCAATTTGGTTTATTTTGTCAATTTTGTCAATTGGGTTAATTTTATCAATTTTGTCAATTTTGTCAATTTTGTCAATTTGGTCTATTTTGTCAATTTTGTCAATTTTGCCAATTTTGTCAATTTTGTCAATTTTGTCAATTTTGTCAATTTTGTCAATTTTGTCAATTTTGTCAATTTTGTCAATTTTGTCAATTTTGTCAATTTTGTCAATTTTGTCAATTTTGTCAATTTTGTCAATTTTGTCAATGTTGTCAATTTTGTCAATTTTGTCAATTTTGTCAATTTTGTCAATTTTGTCAATTTTGTCAATTTTGTCAATTTTGTCAATTTTGTCAATTTTGTCAATTTTGTCAATTTTGTCAATTTTGTCAATTTTGTCAATTTTGTCAATTTTGCCAATTTTGTCAATTTTGTCAATTTTGTCAATTTTGTCAATTCTGTCAATTTTTTCAATTTTTTCAATTTTTTCAATTTTGTCAATTTTGTCAATTTTGTCAATTTTGTCAATTTTGTCAATTTTGTCAATTTTGTCAATTTTGTCAATTTTGTCAATTTTGTCAATTTTGTCAATTTTGTCAATTTTGTCAATTTTGTCAATTTTGTCAATTTTGTCAATTTTGTCAATTTTGTCAATTTTGTCAATTTTGTCAATTTTGTCAATTTGGTCAATTTTGTCAATTTTGTCATTTTTGTCAATTTTGTCAATTTTGTCAATTTTGTCAATTTTGTCAATTTTGTCAATTTTGTCAATTTTGTCAATTTTGTCAATTTTGTCAATTTTGTCAATTTTTTCAATTTTTTCAATTTTTTCAATTTTGTCAATTTTGTCAATTTTGTCAATTTTGTCAATTTTGTCAATTTTGTCAATTTGGTTTATTTTGTCAATTTTGTCAATTGGGTTAATTTTATCAATTTTGTCAATTTTGTCAATTTTGTCAATTTGGTCTATTTTGTCAATTTTGTCAATTTTGCCAATTTTGTCAATTTTGTCAATTTTGTCAATTTTGTCAATTTTGTCAATTTTGTCAATTTTGTCAATTTTGTCAATTTTGTCAATTTTGTCAATTTTGTCAATTTTGTCAATTTTGTCAATTTTGTCAATTTTGTCAATTTTGTCAATTTTGTCAATTTTGTCAATGTTGTCAATTTTGTCAATTTTGTCAATTTTGTCAATTTTGTCAATTTTGTCAATTTTGTCAATTTTGTCAATTTTGTCAATTTTGTCAATTTTGTCAATTTTGTCAATTTTGTCAATTTTGTCAATTTTGTCAATTTTGTCAATTTTGCCAATTTTGTCAATTTTGCCAATTTTGTCAATTTTGTCAATTTTGTCAATTTTGTCAATTCTGTCAATTTTTTCAATTTTTTCAATTTTTTCAATTTTGTCAATTTTGTCAATTTTGTCAATTTTGTCAATTTTGTCAATTTTGTCAATTTTGTCAATTTTGTCAATTTTGTCAATTTTGTCAATTTTGTCAATTTTGTCAATTTTGTCAATTTTGTCAATTTGGTCAATTTTGTCAATTTTGTCAATTTTGTCAATTTTGTCAATTTTGTCAATTTTGTCAATTTTGTCAATTTTGTCAATTTTGTCAATTTTGTCAATTTTGTCAATTTTGTCAATTTTGTCAATTTGGTCAATTTTGTCAATTTTGTCAATTTGGTCAATTTTGTCAATTTTGTCAATTTTGTCAAAAAAAAAAAAAACGTTTCAACTTTTTTTTTTGACTTTTATTGAGTATATGGCCCGGGTTTGAGCCAAAAATTTAAAATTAGATTCCCCGATTTTTGCCAGGATTTTGGATCAAATTGCTTAAAATTTTACCGGCCTGGACGCGTGCTGAAAAAAGTCTGACTGCCTAAGTATAGCTAGCATTTTGAAATGATTTAAGCAAACTTCGGGATCAAAACACTATTTAAAGAATTCGGTTATAGTTTAGCTATGGCTCCATTTGCTTAACAACTGGACCGATTTTTACCACAAAAACCATTTTTAAATAATCTAACTAGCTAATTTGTTGTTTTTCTTTATTTGAGACATCGTAAATCTTAAGATAAACTTGAAAAAGTTGTTTAATGATGTTTGTTTTTAACAAAAACTTGATTAACTGTAAAAAATACTTCTTACGCGTTTTGTAGCTGGATTGGAATTCTTTGGTCAATTGAAAGTTCAAACTAAGCTGTAAGGTGGTCTTCTGCATCATTTCCATTTTTTTTATTCGTTCCACTATTTGAAGGATGCTCTGAAGTGATATTAGGCCAAAAAAGGAAGCCTTGTATCTAGGAACATACATTCTTCCATAGCACTGGAACTAAAAAAAATACTGTTTTTTTAAGCAGGAACTCAGTGATTGTCTCAAATAGGATAATTTTGAGGGAAAAATGACGAAAAAATTAGTTTCTGTGTAACAGATGTTGTTTTCAGATGTTTCGCTGATTTTTTTTGGGTATATGAGGGCCTAATGTACGATTGTACGAAAATTTTATTGAACTAAAATCAAGTAAAATATCGAAAGATCACAAATGATTTATAAATTATTTTCTGAAAATTTGGAAAAAAAATTTGTTAACTTGGAAATTTTTCAAATCTTTTTTACTGTGATGAAGTTTGATGATGGGCATCGTTTAGTTAAACAGCATTCATCTTATTACTGCTCAGTGTTGCGGTTCAAAGCTGTTTCTGACATTTATCTTTCATTGCAAAACTATGTGCCACATATAGGGCGAAAAGTAAATATTTCTTTAATTTTGTTCGAATTTTAGTCGAGTGATAATTTTTTTTCCCTTCGATAAACTGAGACTTGGTGTTATTATTGATTTACTCAACCACCAAGATAAACTTCTGCCATGTTGACTAACCTTCTTTAGTTCAACTGTGTTTCTTTGCAATAGAGCTCGTGTTCCAAAATTATGAGCTAAACTTTGGCATATTGATATAACATTCTATGATTATACATTTAAAAAATTTAAATTCCTGCAAATTCATCACATTGATCCATGTAAATAAAAGTTTCAGTTAGAATTCTTCCCCGAAAATATCCGATGACGAATGTTGGTAGAAATAGTATCCAAAACAAGCTTCCAACTCTGGCACACAATAAATCTCTCAGAATGCGCTTCATAGTATGTCGTAGAAATATTGGACTTCAATAAACCATTCGATCTAGTCTAAACAATGTGCTTTTCAACCCCACCCACACCCCATTCATGCTGCTGCTGCTGCTGCTGCTGCTTGATTTTCATTTCATCCTTTCAAAATTTTCTGTTCCGACAACAATATGTGTGTTGAAATTTTTATTGCATATTTGCTGACTCATCCCAACTGGGGGAGAAAATGTGTGTGCCGGTATGGAAAAAGCAATCCTTCGGGGTACACAATTTCTGATTCCAAACGGCAGCAGGGAAAACTCTGAGGGATGGGTTTGGAAAATAGTTCCTCATGTCATGAGGAAAATATTGTGCACCAAACACGAGTTTGAACAATTACGGCTTCCTTGTGCCTAAAAATGAGAAAAAGGGTGGTTGATTCTGGAGTTATTTTCTCCTATTGGAGATGTGTAGTGGTTGTTTGAATTTTGAAAACCAAACAGCAGCTTTTTTTCTGTAAACTATTCGAAACCTCAATGGGTCAATGAAAATTTGAATTGGAAAAGTTTATTCCAAGCAATTTTTGCAATCAGACCGTTTCCAATGTTTAACTTTGAATAACCTCAAATGTTAAAAAAAATAAACAAACAGTTCTATATTCCACCTGGTAATATAATAAAATTTGATTATTTTTTTTCTCATCTTGTTTGATATTAATTATATTATTTTTAGCACTTACCAAATACATATACTCAGAAGAGCGTGATACAGCATAAAGTGAATTCTGAAGCAGCCATAAATTTTATCCCATCGAAAAATCTCTCCGTAACGACCGGTCATTTTATTTTGGTTCAGTTAACAGAAAGGGGGGATGAAAAGTTTGCCGGAATCTCTTGCAGATTGTTTTTCTTTTTTGTATTTCGATGTATTTGATGATAGTTTTTCTTGGTTTTAGAACAAACTTTTTTTTTATATTAAAAAATCTGCTTTTGCATTGATAGCAAAATTGCTGAAATTACTCTAACGTTTCACAGACTTCATTATTATCGCAAGACAAAAAAGAGCAAACAAAGCTCTAGAGGGCTAAGAATAGTTCATGTTAGGTTCATAATAAAACAGCATCCACTTTAGCGATTCGTGGATGAAAGGAGAATAGTCCTCCCGGCGATTATATCGCCATCATATAAAATGCAAATAAAATTCGTTCGTTCATCTCAGCAGCAGCTCGAGGAGGGGGTGAACAAAAGTGTGGGCAGTTCCACATTCGGTAAAAGTGCACATAAACTTACAAAATATGTAATGGAACACGTTCACATGTACAAGCTTTCGGCTGGCTTGTCGTTTCCCTCCTTTTCCACTACTGCCATGCCATAAAAATGAAACATCATCAGAGCCAAAAGTCATTTGGGGACTATACACTCTTTCATCTCTCGTTCCATACTTTCCTTGAATTGACGTGTGTTGGGAATAGTAAACAAGTTAGAAATGAAATATTCATCTTCTACAAAATGAATTCAGTAAAATGAAAAGATGTTTATAAAGAGCTTAGAAACCATCACATCAAACAATGTTTACAAAACTTCGCATCAGAATCGGATAAAATTTGTGGCCACGGGAACGATAACAAAGCACCTACAGGCCAAACTTCCCCAAAACGAGATATTTTGAGAACAGTTTTTAAGGGTTAAATATAAATTATTTTACAAAACTGCATATCTTAAGCGTAAACCACTCTATCAATCAGAAAATTTGGGCATTGTTGAGTGCATCTTTAAGTCTCAAATTGATATTCATTGTGTAAAATCGATCAACTTACAAGTAAGATATAACGTAATTATTTAATATATTGATATCTTCTCCATAGGGGTAAAGGAGGGAGGCAAAACAAATCCCGTTCTAATATCGTTTCATTTGTAAATGGTCTCTGTGAAAAAATATTTTGAAATGAGTAATTCATCGCAGGTTTCAGTGGTAGAAAAGAGTTATCTTATTCATGTTTCGTTTGCCTAGTCATTACAAAACTACACAATTCATTGGCGATTGCTATTGTCGCACTCTACTTATCATATTACCTAACAGGGAAAGTACTCATTTCTCAATGAGTACTTTGATACTCTTACACAGCAAGAAAAAATCGTGTAAATTTAGATCGAAAACGATGCACGAAAACGGAACATCGATTTCGATGTAAAATTCTATCACGGTATATTTTTTTCGACGATGTAATTTTTGAGGCGTGTAAATTTAGATCGAAATCAATGCACGAGATTGAATCACAAAAGCCGTCGTGTAAAAATACACAGGGATGTAAATTTTAAAATTTATCATCGTAAATATTGATATTTTTTCTAAATATTAAGGTTTTTGCTTTTGTCTTGAATAAATACACCGCATGTATCATTTTTAATTCACATTTATTTCCAAAACTGAACATAAAAAAACCATTCGGAAAGCGCCAGGCTGGAATTGTTGTTGCATCCAATGATTCCCAGCACGGGGATGTTTTTCGAATCAGCATGATCAGTATCCTCGAATGGTTCCGGAAATCATAATTTTTCGGTCAGTATCCTGCACACTTGAATTGTTCTGACAAAAGTTTCTTCGGATAATCACTGGCCGGATATCAGCCGCTGCTAAAAATCTGACCTTGCTGTAATGGAGAGAAAACTAATCAGTTCAACCATATTCTTCATTTCACGTCTCATAAACTTACTACTTTAAGGACTCTTAAAGTGCTTCTGTTGCTACACTCAGGCAAATTCTTATTATAATTTTCATAAGATGCATCTTATGAACCGCTTTTTTGAGTGTAAAATAATGTTTCATAAGAGTCTTATGAAATTCTTTCAATTTTCATACGATGTTCTTATGAAAAATAGAAGAAACGGCTTTGTGAAAAAATAATGAACACATTCATTCATGGCATCAGTTTTTTTTTCATCATCTAACAGTACGAAGCAATCGCCAGTTCATAGTTATTATAGTTTCCCTTCAATGTTAAATGTTATTGTTATCTCCGGAATGGTAAGTTCGATTTGATGTGTTTGGTGTGATCGTTTAATATATTAGTAAACTAAAATACATTATTTGTTTACTTTTCAGCAAGCTGATCGGCAAAAAACGAAAGGTCAAAGATTAAGATGCGGCAAAAAAAAACTTTGATGGAGCCGTCTGTTGATGCACTGCTGATGGTGACCATGAAGGATTTAATTTTAAACAAATTTGGCAAACAATAAAGTGAATGTTTTCAGCATGAAATATCGAGAATTTTTCTTATTAGAAAGTGATTTACTGTTTCCATAAGAACCTCTTATGAAAAGCAACAACCTCTCATTGAAGTAGGCGTTCATCTTCAGAATTCATTCGCGTCATAAGACAATCTTATGAATTTCATTAATTTTTCTTATGGCGCCACTTCATAAGAGAATCTTATGGCATACATAATAGTATTTTTCTGAGTGTACGCCTTTGAAGTTTGAATGACTCGTTTCCGAATAAAGGCACAATTTAAATATTTGTATTCAATTTTAAATCAAACAGATATAATTTTACACTGTTTGTGATATAAATTTCATTGACCGGTTGATTTTTGCGTGATGCAGTTTAAAATTAAATCAAAACAGTTTATTTCTATTCAATTTCGGAAAATCGACTAATATTACATCGAAAGAAGTTTAAAATTACATCTTTTTGTAATTACACTCAAGACAAAATAGATCACTCGTGTTTTAGATTCCGTGTACTTTTAGAAATTTTTTGCTGTGTACCCAGAATATCTGGAAACACTGTTGTGTTATCACGAACCCAATTTGAGTAGTCTCGCCTAACCGTGTGATGATGTTAACATTTGTACCGCTTTTATCATCATCACCTGTCATCAGCAATCTCTATGATCTATTGTTCTCGTAGCGAATTGGACATAGCAAGAGGAACCAAAACAAACAATGTTTTGGTTCGGCTCGTGGCAGCAGAAATCGGTTGTTTCCGTTAGGAAACCGTAAGTTTCAACACCTTCCACAAGTTCCAACAATTCGCAAATTGAGAATGCTAAAAAGCTTCACATACCTCGCCCTTGGTAACGCCTTCGTGAACGCATCAGCTGACTGATCCTCAGTGGAGATGTGTCGCAAAGCTAGCTGACCGCTTATCATGATGTCTTTGGTGAAGACATACTTCACGTCCAGATGCTTAATCCGCTGATGTGTCCGTGCCTCTTCCAGGTAATGGATGCAAGGGATGTTGTCCTCCTTTAACGTGAAAGCAGTGCTAACCACACCCAGTTCACCTAGGAAGTTTGTTAACCACAAACCTTCCTTGACTGCATGGCAAGCGGTGTGCTTACGGGTTTGAAATCAGCCATACCGAATCGTTGAAGAACCTACTCAACGTATCCTGATTGCGAAATCTCGATGATGCTATTCGGAAAGTCTCGCTTGATGGTCATCCCCAAGAAAGTCTAGACTTCCAGGAGATCCTTCATCTGGAGATCCTTCATCCAGATAACCTCTAAAACATCTTTTCCGGCAATCAGGATATCATCCACGTACAGGATGAGGGTAAGTCCTCGCTTACAGGATCGATAAACGGAGCAGTCACTCTTCAACGGATAGAAACCAAGCTTTCTTATCTCGTCGTCAAATCGCTGGTTCCAAGCATGACCCGTTGGCTTCAAGCCGTACAGGCTTTTCTGTAATCGAACGACCTTCGATTTGCCGACGTAATCGTTTGGCAACTGCATGAAGATAACCTCTTCTAAATTTCCATTTAGGAATGCAGTTTTCACGTCCATCTGATGAACGACCATGGCGAATTCGTTCGCCAACGCTAAGACTGTTCGGACACTCACCATCTTGGCACCCGGAGCATAGGATTCCCGGTAGTCCAATCCTGGTCTTTGGGAACATCCTTTCGCGACCAATCGAGCCTTGTAGCTACCATCGTCCTTCACGGTGAACACCTACTTGGACCGGATGGGTTTCCTGTGACCCGGGGGCAAGCTTATCGCTTCCCAAGTGTCGTTCTCCTTCAGGGCTGTCTTCCCCTCGTCGATGGCGACCTTCCAGGATTCCTAATCGACCAGGCGTTTTAGCTCAGTGATGTTCTGAGGTAGCTCCTCATCAACAACAGCGGCCACGTTAGCCACTTAGCGGTGTGTAGTCCCTCTTGTCCCTCAGGGCTGGTTCAGGGGTGACGGAATCTTGATCATCATCGTCATCCTCCGGGAATCGTCAGCAATCACAGTGTGATCAGATGTGTTTTCTGTTGTTGGTACATCGGCTGACCGCTCGAATGTGTTTTCAGGTGCAGAGAATAGTCCAGCTGCTCGAATGTTGATTGGTGATCCATTCCAAAGTCTGTACCAAGTCGCTTAGACTTAGAATCAAGCTTCTGCCGCTTTTCCTTTGGGATCTGCGCGTAGGCTGGGCATCCGAAAATACGAGGATTGCTCAGTTTCGGCCGCCGACCGAACCACATCTCAAAAAGTGTCTTGTTGTCCACAAGGCCTCTAGTCGATGATCTATTTGTGTTGCGTGTGGACTGTATGCTCAGTGTGAGCGCTTGGCAAAACGACCACTGGTGTGGCACATTTGTCCGCCCCCCTCGTGGGATTGGACCTCAAATAGACAACCACGCATGATTGTCCCACCAGTGGAGGCAGATTGACAGAACGCTGCCTGGGGGCCAAGGCTCGGGGGGATCTCGGTCGCCTGGTTGACCGAGATCCAAACTCTTTCGAATGTGAGCTCTGAAAAGAGCCGATTGAATGTGGAATCGGAGCAAGAACAGGAGCGAAGCGAAAAAGAACTCAAATGTTTGACTGCTGTCGATGATTCATCTTTATTTCTCTTGAAACTATTTACACTTAACTTTCACTCTCACTGATTTAATTTCTCCTCCGGTGGCCTTGATGCAGGCCACTGCTGGATGACTCTATTGTTGAGCCGCTCTCGGGTCTCTCTAGATAATTTTGCTCGCTCGACGGTTGGATTAAAACTCACCCCGCGGGGACGCGACCGCTTGCTTTTATAGCTCTCGTTACTTGGGCGTCGCGCAACGGGTTTTCTCCATTCTCTCGGTTTCTCCCATTCTTCAGTCCGCTTGGTGGAGTGAACAATTTGTGAGATACGCAGCACACAAAACAGCTTCGCCCCACATCGTCTTTGACAATCCGCTACCATGCATCATCCCTGGCCCTGGCCTTCTCCATCAGAGGTCGGTTGGCTCGCTCGCTGACGCCGTTCTGCTGCGAAGTATTCGGAACCGTGAATACCATTAGAACTCCATTTCTCAGAAAAATGTCTTTGAAATTCGTTGGTGATGTATTCACGTCCATTGTCGCATCGCAGCTTGCACAACTTATGGCCGAAGTGTGCAGTTGCCATTGCTTCGTACTGCTTTAAGCGCTCGAACACCTTTCTCTTGTGCTTCATTCGATAGACGACCTTAAAGTGGGTATAAATCGAAATCCATCGAACGTCGGCACCTCCATATACCCACACACGTCGGGATGCACGAGCTCAAGTGGTCTACCCGACCATGGAAGCTCAACGTTGTGAAATTTGTTGGCCGCTTGCTTTCTTGTTAGACAGCTCTCGCGCACAGCTTGGTTTTCCTATTTTGTAGGAATATGGCTGAAACCCTCAACCATATTATCGCGGACCATCGTTTGTATTGCTCCAAGCCAAGATGCTCTAGTCGCATATGCCACTGTTTGTACTTTGGTTGGCTGGTACTTAAAAGTAAGGCTTTCCGCCTGATTTTAGGGCTCCACAATAAATCCACGCTGTACAAATTGTTCAGGACCTTCGGTGAAAACCTCCCCTGGAAACTCAAATTGTACTTGTTTCCCGAGAAAAGTAACCCTTTTCCCGTTCTCGGTGCACTTGCTGACCGAAAGCAGATTTTCGTCTAGCTCTGGTATCAAAAGTAAAATTGGAACAATAGACTTCCCAACTACACTGCTCAGATGCATTGTTCAAGTCCGCTTACTTTCAATAACTCGCCAGTCTTTGCTGTGGTGATGATGTATGGCTCTGCCAGAGTTCTGACATCAACCAACATGCTCTGATCTCGAACCATGTGTTGCGTGGCGCCAGAATCAACAACCAATCGAACCTTGCGTTGCTTCTGGTAGCTGATAATCTCAGCTTGCGAGTGGTGAATATTTTTGGCAAACTGTTTTCTGGTAACCTCAGAAAAAAAACTTCTTTTAGCCATCAACACCTTTCCTCGATTTCTTCGAGCATTGGCTAGGTTTGACAGCATGGGGCAGTTTAAGTCGCTGGCGACTAACCGTAGCCCAAACCACCTCTGCCAACGACCAATGAACTGCTTCCAGCTGTGCTAGCATCTCCAACCAACTCCTCCAGGGTGTGGAACTTCGGAACTTCACGCTGCTCGGTTGCGGATCCAGCGACTCCTCCCGGCCGTCGGACGTAAGCTCACGCATACTAACCGCAGCGTGGCTCGTGACGGCATCGAGAGTAACCCGAGGCCTGGGACATCTCGCCACCTAGTGGTTCTCTGGCTGGTCCCTCTGGGCTGGGTCGTCTCGGCGTAGGCTGATCCTTCTGGTTGGTGCCCCTCTTCCTGGAGGTTCTCAGGCTGCTGGCTGCCCCACTTGCTAACCGCAAGTTAAATACTTGAGAGTACCCCTCTCGAATAAACTCAAATTTCCGTATCCAGATGAATCTGGGCCCATAACCTGATGCGATTCTGATGTAGGTGACGTAGGTTTCAATAGTGCAATAGAGTTATCTTCATTCATGTTTTGTCAATCTTGACTACACAATTCATTAGCGATTGCTATCGTCACACTCTTCTTCTCATATTACCTAACTGGAAAAGTACTCATTTCTCAATGAGTACTTTGAAACTCTTACCCAGAATATCTGGCAACACTGTGGTGTTACCACGAACCCAATTTGAGTAGTCTCGCCTTACCGTGTGATGATGTAAACATTTGTACCGCGTTTATCATCATCACCTGTCATCAGCAATCTATGATCTAGTGTTCTCGATTGCGAATTGGACATAGCAGAGGAACCAAAACAAACAATGTTTAGGTTCAGCTCGTGGCAGCAGAAATCGGTTGCTTCCGTTAGGAAACCGTAAGTTTCAACAAAATATTTAAAAGTATTTTCAAGTGGAAAAAAATCCTTTTGATTCGTTTCATTGGAATTCGTTGACTGAAAATTTCATGTTGCTTGGACATATTAAGAAAAAGCCCATTACTGGGTAAATGTAATCAAATGAAACTTCTTTCACATGGCTCAAGTCAAAACCGACGGCAGATTTGAATTTCTAAGAAAATTTCATATAAGATAAATACTATTTCAGGCTCTCAATCCTTGTTTAAATGATTTTAAAATGATTCGAACTATGAAATGGTTGATCTTTTTGATCAAGCAAAGATGAGAATAATTGACAAAAAAATCGGACAAATTCGGTTGAAATCGCTAAAATACTGCATAAAATCTAAAGCCATGTGCTAAGCTGTTGGAAGATTGGCTGGTAACCTTATTTACGTTAAGGAATCGCCATTTTTATTGATTTGAATAACGGGATCTTTGTATGTTAAAATGCTCGTATAGCTCGTTATCGACCGTTTTTTATGTTTAATGTTTTGTTTTTGGCAATTTTTTGGTCTTGAATTTCAAGCAAACAACTTTTTTTTCGAAATGCCCGACGTTTCGACCATTTTTGGTGGTCTTCCTCAAGGGTATTGTCTAACAGTAACAACCGTTAGATAATACCCTTGAGGAAGACCACCAAAAATGGTCGAAACGTCGGGCATTTCAAAAAGAAAATTGTTTGCTTGAAATCTAAGACCGAAAAATAGCTAAACATTAAACGTTATTCTTTTCTGTGAAAACGAAACTTACGCATTTTCAAATATATGGTGCTTATAGAGCTATAGATTTTTGAAAAAGATCAATGGCCCTTAACACATTTTCGAAGGCTGTTTGTTCAACATGTGGTTGGAACCAGAATTGGCGTTTCTAACGCAAGGTATTTATGGATTTTTAACGCTTATCAAACATGAACGTTCACATCTTAGAGCGCATAAAACTCCGTTCAAATTGAAATCATTAGTTGAGTGATAGCATCTTCATCAAAACAAAACACGGATCAAAACAACATCAGGGTTGTTTTCCCAGTAGAACTGTCTTATCGCTCTAATTTTCTGCCAATTAAGCACACCAACGAGATGAAAATTAATTTGTCTGATATTTTTTGCACCCTCATCTTGATCCGAATCCATTCCAGACGATATTTTATTGTGCTGATTGACACCTCCCAATTTGGCTGGGCCAAAATTTCCATCATTTTTCTCCGGTAAATAACCGACGCTGTTGTGCTGATTGCTGGCCAAGGGAAAACCAGAGAAAAAAACGAAGAAAAATTGCCCCCAAAGTTGGCATAAGAAAACCTAACTTTATTTTCACTTCATCAAAACATTCCCGAACGAATCGAGATTTCGCTTTCGGGAAAAGTTTCCACTTTCTTGGAGCAACAACAAACAGGGCAGCAGCCAAAAACAAGAAAACTTACTGGTAAACAAATTCTTTCCACTTTCTCGTGCAGCAGCAGCAGCAGTTTGCCTCATATATTCACTGGAACTGGAACTGTTTGGCTGTGTTGTGGGTGGAATCCTTGCCAGATACTTTCCAATTGCAGTTCTCTGGGAGTCTAAAAGTCCTTTTTCCTCAGGGCCGGAGCTTCTTGGGTGACCAACTCCTGGAAGAGACGCGCTGCAAAAAAACTGAACATTCTGGGAAAGTATTTTTCCAACTGTTTCTTTTTTATCTCAACTTTTGAACCAATTTTTTTGTGCTGTTTTATTTAGAAAAAGTATTTTTTCGGTCATTCAAGAAACAGCAGCAAAAAATTGCGGCACCGTGAACTCAACGGGACGGGGTGCAATTTTTCGACTGCATTGCAATTTGTTTCTGTCCGAATCGGCCGGGCTCCCGGCAGATGAGGGTGGGGAGAAAAGAATTTCCCTACAAACAAACTATGTTAGCCTTAGAAGATGCAGCTTGACTCGACCGGGTTTTAGTTCGAGAATGATTTTTCTTTTCTCATGAATTGAGTTAAAAAGTTTCGGCAACCCGCTCACGAAGTCTTATCGCAAACTTTAATATGGGAAACTTTTGCATCCACTATCGCACGTAATATTGTTTATATGCTGTGGTAAAATTAACTGACTGATGCAGGTTTTTGAGAACACTGAAGATTTCATTCGAATTTAAAGTTTTATTTTAATCTTACAAAAAACAGACAAACAAGCTTACTCATATATTGAGGTTGCTCATTCTGCTTCAATTATTTATCATCGAGAAGAATGATTAGTTCCGATTAAAACTCTACTTTGAAATTTCTCACGGGTTTGGTTTTAAAGTTTTTAAACGAAATTTTTTAAGCTCAGTGGTTTCAAGGGATGTTAAATTCGATTTTCAAACCCATAAAACGCCCAAAGCGGTGATCCTCTAGAGCCGATAGTCAAAAGTCGAAAATGTAGAAATTCGATAAAATATTTGTTTCAATGACGGAATTTTGAAAATACACATTAAAAAATATATTTTGAACTTTCATACACAATTTAGATTTTAAAATCCATTCAGATCTATTTCTCACAGAGCCCAAATTAGGATGATTTTCGATCTTTCTTATCAAAAAATTCCGATTTATAAATCAAATATCTGCTTTCATGAACCTAGGTATGTATATGTTAATAACTGGTCAGGGCCGTAGGAAGAACAATTTCATGCGGGGAGGGGAAGAAGGGGGGTAGGGGCTAGGTTTCTATTTTTTTCTATGAAAGTTTTTCTTTAACACTGCATGAATTTAAAAAAAATAAATAATTCTTCTTGGTACTCATTTGATTATTCATTTTTTATCCTTTTAAATTAAAAGTTTTTCGTATTATAAATTAACTTGTAAATTTAAGGAATTTTGTTCATCAAGTTATGCCGTGAAACAGAAAACTATGAAAAAAAACTTAATTTTTATAATGAAGAAATAAGTAACTAAAAAGGGCATTTGCTCAAGAGTCTGGTTGCACAAGCCTTTTGATTTGAGCAAGAGAAAGTATTTTCTAGAAAGCCTTTAATTTCTTCTAAAAAAAATTATTCTCTATTTATATAAAATTGCTAAATACACCAAACCAAACAACAAAGTGTTTCAACAAATTCAAAATCTCAACCCTCTGCCTCTACGATAATTAATTAATTTTCAAAAAGAAAAAGTGAGAGCTGAAACATTTGCGTTTAAAACTTGATTCTTGCCAACTTAATAAAAGTTTAAGATTTTTGTTTGGAATTTGACTTTTGAAAAAAAACTGTAATATAAATTAAGTTAAGCCATATATCGAGGAAATGTGGCATTCCCTGCAGATTTTTTTAACCTGAAGATTTCATGTTTCTATATCAGATATATTCTGACAATCAATGTCATAAAAAAATCGTGTGAATGTTTTTTTTTTCAAATAAATAGCTGGTATTTTTATGAAACAAAACAGGAAAAATTCAATTAAACTCTTCTCACCTTTGTGACTCTCAGCTGAGTAGTGTATACAAACTGACTTGGATTTTAAATTTTAATTACTGATATTGAATTTAAATTCAAATTTATAAATCTGCTATCTCTTGCGATTCGAATTCTTGAACAAAATAATCATCTTGGTAATTTTATTTTGATTGCATAACTCATTTACGAGCCAATCTGAATCGAAATTTTGAATATTAATTTTCGTTGGTTGTTGAATGGCGAACTCAGTCTTTGTACGAGTCGTTTATTTAATACATTCCTTACGTTTCAGCTCTGATTGAAGCCTTCATCAGAGGTTTCTAAAAATAGGTGTTTGTTATTTTTTGTGCACATTGATGTTTATAAAATAATTGGATTTTTGTAGGTTATGCTTACGTATTGTTGACGATGTGATTTTCGTGTTTCTAAATCTGAATTTATGAACCACGTTTCAAATTTAATTTTTTTTATCTGTTCACAATTTCAATTTGGATTCTAAATCTAAATTCCAGTTCAGAAATTGAAAAAAATGAACCAAAAAGTGAAATTTGTATCCAAATCGACTCAATTATGATCAAGCATACCAAATTGTCCGGCTTTATCAAGGCTTGTCTGGTATTGCAATAAAATTTCCAAACAAGTCCGATCCGTCCCGAATGCCCGGATATTGGAAAAATCTGCTCAGATTTTTCCCGGTTTCATTGACGATTTTATACTTGGTTTATTAAGCAAATATCTCAAATTTAGTTTTCATTTATGCGTCCAAAATTTTGTTCCATCAATCAATACAAACCAATTTGTTTTTTTTTTTTGATGCCTTAAACGAATTGAATGCCGCTTTCGTGCTTCGACAAATAAAATAATTTCATTTTTTTTTTCAAATTTTCCATTATTTATTTTAGAATACGATCTGGATTTTTTTTAGATTTTTCCCCGATATTATCCGGTGTTTTAAATACTAAATTAAAATCAGGTAGGTAACGGGTTTTGCAAGGTTTAAATAAATGTCAGGAATTCCCCGTTTGGCTACAAGCGAAAACAATTCTGAAAAGCTCAAATTTTGAAGTTTTTTGGTTTCAATCCCAACTCATTGTTTCAATTATATGTTTTCAATCCGACTTGTGACACTGCATTAAAAATGAAATATGAGGATTCTTTGTTTAAAATTCAAGATCGTCATTTTGATGCTTTTTTTTTGTTTGATCTCTGCAAAAGAAATGATTAAAAATCGTTTAATCTGATTAAGAAACTCAAATTCAGGATGGTTTCTTGTAGATCATCCAAAAATTAAAAATGCACATAAGTTTCGAAAATTAATTTTAAAATGAAAAACAAAATCCCGAATTTGCACACATTTTTTTAAAATATGAAAACTGAAGTATAACTTTTTTTCTAATTTAATATCCAGAATCAGAAAAGAATTTCTTCCAACAAGTGATTTTTTATAACTGTAGCAGAATTTTGAATTCAGAACTAGTTTTTGACATCAGTTCTGAGGAAAAATTGTAACATAATCATATAAAATTTAATAAAAAAATTTGATTTTGAGTTCTTGGGATGGGAGGCGGGAGGTAGGAAGGTTTTCTAAATTCTGGGGAACAGAAGAGTGCATTTTCAACATACATTCGAAATTTCTTGTATCATAAAAAAAAGTGATCTTGTTTATGTATTCCTCGTATCGAATTGAATTTCTTCAAATGGTCCTCGATGTTTGATTAAAAAAAATTATAAATCAGTTTTTTTTTGTTGTAGGTTTCAAAATTTTTTCATTTGTTTTTGAAAGTCGCTTGAATGATGTGTATTTTTTTAGTATTCTGTAGCTGATCGGCAGTATTTTTTCCGAAGCATGTTTTTTCGGATTTTTTTAGCCTTCAAATTATGGATTACTAAAATGTTGCAGCGAAATATTGTTTGAAAAACATAATTGAGTTATAACACGAAGTTTCCAACAAAAAATGGTTTAAGAAACGAGAGAGATACAGCAGATTTAGTCAGGAGTGACTAACGGGTATAAATTTCAGGGACGCATGAGGGTTGTGAATAATTCCCAAATCATCAAATAAAGTTTTTTTTAAAGGATATTTATTTAGCTTCATAAAGTTCATAAATTATGCTCTCTACATAAAATTCCTTTTGAAAGTGGTTCAGTTTTTCTAAGAGGGTTTTAGAATGCTCTTCAGCTGAAAATCCAAGACTTAATCAATGCTTTTGGATAAAAGTTGCTAGATTGCCCGTTATAATCCCTGTTTGCTCGGATGCTTAATATAAAAATTTTCAAGGCCCTGTTGTCCGGATTTCATTGAAAAAGCTTTTATTTTGCTCATGTTTATTCTTATTCTTAAACCATACTTAAATTGCACATTGTGTAGTGAACATTTTTTAATTATGCGTCCAAAAAGATTTTGTAGCAAGTTAAAAAAAAATAACAATGAAAGATTTTTTGGAAGCCTAAAATATGATGTGAAATTTGCTGTTAAATTAAAAAAAAATATTTCATGTTATTTTTCTAGATTTTTGATAAGTAATTCCTTGGTTTTGAACATATTTGCCCGGATTATGGTCGACAATTTTTAAATCAAATGCCCGGATTTTGCCTGGTTTTAAGATAAAATAGCCCGGATTTGTCTGGTCCGGATACTTGCTGAAAAAATTCTGGCAGCCTTATTTTAGAATTTAAATACATACAGTTTTCAACTAGTTTGATAAAATTATTGCTATATATCCCTTTTATCAGAACGGGAGCAATACAACATTTTTCTTTTGTCACCATTCGCTTCGAGATTTGTGAAAATCTCAAAGGGGAAATAATTGCAGTTGAAGGTTTTTTTTGGAAAAAAATTATAAATCTTTTAAAAATTCAAACAGTTAGCAAAACGAAATTTTCTCTGGACTCAAGTACTTGTATGCAAGGTTACATTGCATCCTGTCAATGTTATCAAACTTCCATGTATTGTTTCCAAATAGAAGAATTCTTGAAAAGTTTGTGTACAGCCAGGAGATTCGAACCTTCACCTGCCGGTTAAGAGGCGTGCACGCTACCACTCAACCATGCCTGATGCATTGGAATGGGAGCCTGAAAATTCCAAAAAATGTTTTCCAAGCAAGTAAATTGAGACAGGAAAAATAAACGATTTGTTTCAAGAGATATATATTTTTTTGAAACGCCAAAACGAAGATTATAATATAAAAGCTATATCTGAATATAATTTGAATATCCTGTTGATATGGGTTTAACTTGCTATTTTGATGTGCACAAGTTATCGAGCAATTGTTGCACGATCCGATATTTTTTTCTAGTTCTGTGTGGATGGACAATTTTTTTCAACTTCGTTATGTTACATTTGTCCAGCAAACGTTCAACGATACAAAACAAACTTTGCTCTTTCGTAAAACCTCATTTGCCATTGAAAGAGTCTTAAAATTTTTGTAAACCTCAAAAAACGTGCGAAAAAATACAAAAGGCCATATTTCATAAGTAAACATTCCAAATTGTTTCAGTGTTATCTTTGGAAAAAAATGAAAGATGGCTGAGAATTTGGCAATATAAGTCATCTTGTGCAACGATGAACGATTGACAAATCTACCTCTTAATAAAAAAAAAAAAAAAAAAAAAAAAAAACAATAAATAAAATAGTAGCTTCTGTGTCATTTCAAAGCACATTATTGTTACACATCGCCATTTATCGAAGCTACGATTTTTATTGAAGGATTGTTAAATAACATGAAAAAAACGAGTAAGCCCCTAATTCCATCGAAGCGAACGGTTTTCTACACTGATAATAAAGAGAAGGTCAAATTTACCGAGGAACAGAGGTGATTTTTTCACCTATCTTTCTCGTAAAATTTTGACTCTTTTCTCTTACCAAGCAAAAAGGTGAATTTTACCTTTTTCTCTATCACCTAGCAAAATCTCAAATCTTATCCAAACTGATCTATGCTTGGGGATCTTGAAATAAAGATTGAAATAAACATCTTCTTTTCGACAATCCGGCCCGGTCAAATTCGTTTTTGTTTTCATTGAATGTTCCGTTTTCTCTGATGAACACACTTTTGCTTTCTCTCGGACATCAACGCTGCCTTCTCTGTGTCCTTCCGCGTAACCATTTCCGCTATATCCTTCTTAATTGGTTAGCACATTCATTTTCTTCTCCGTTTGACTCATCCGATCAGCTGTTAAATATTATTTATTGTCTAACTAGGCCTATCTGTAATGTAAGCAAAGTTTATGAGAACTAGTACAACTAAATAAAATTAAAGCTACATTTTCAGTACTGTTTCGATATTCACATTTGGTGCACTAATGCAAAACCTGTTCCTAAATAAAAAATTGCTCTATGGCAATAAAAAGTTTCAGAAAATACTTGCCTTTTTCTAGATGAACTGTACAGTAGATTGAGTCGATTTCGGCTTTTTATTGAATTTTCAAACCCTGGGATCTTAAAATGTTCGTTCTGGTTCAAAACTCATTGACGATTTTTTGCAAAATTTTTAAGAAACGTTTACATGAGTAAATTCGAAATTTAAAGTTTGTATGAGAAAATTGAATATTTTGTACTGAAAAATCAAAATCACTTTGGTTTCTCTTGTTGAACCGAGCCATCTTATAGTTTTTGTGCCAATTTAAAAAATTTCTGAAGGAATACCTCGCTAGGCACCCAGCAGTGGTGTCAATTAAATTCTTTTTTAATCAATACCTAAAGACTTACCCCTGTTAAACAGCTGATATCTTTTTTGTCTAATAAGGTACGTAATAACAGTCTCGACAAAATTGTTCAGCGGAAAATTTTCTTCAGAAAATTCATATATAAGGATAAAACCCATTAGCAGGCACGGATCTACAGGAGAAACCAGAATGATGTTGGTTTTTCAGAAAAAAATATTCAATTTTACCATACAAACATAAAAATTTAAATTTACTCATGTAAAGTTAACTTTAAACTTTGAAAAAAGTCGTGGATAAGTTTTGAACGAAAAAGAAGTTTTTTAGACCACAGGGTTAGATCAATTAAAAAATTATTCCAAATCGACTCAGTTTATTGTACAGAATGTTTAGCACAATCCAGGTGAATTTTATCTCACTACCAGTTAAGCTTAACCTCGATTCAAGGTAATTTTTACCTTGAAGATGTAAAAAGTATCTTTTTTAAGATTTTCCTTTTTTCTCGGTGAATTGTACCCTTGTTATTCTGATTAATTCAGGTTATTTACACCTTGCTTCTAGGCTAGCTTTACCTTTACCATTAACCTTCTTTCTAGGTGAATTCTACTTGACAGCTCGATTCAGGTTAAACTTTAGCTCGTTGTGGGGTAAACTTCACCTCGACGAGGTAAAAGCTACTTTCTTGAATTTCACGAGCATTCACCTTTTTATCTCAGAAAATTTTACCTTTTTATTATTTTCCGTGTAAGAACAAACAACGACAGCTTATTGGGTCAATTCTCGGGGTACCTAAGTATTTTCTTTTTTTTATTATTTACATTTTTTTTTAAACGAACACAAACATATAAAGGATCTCAATGAAACTTGACATTTCCTCGAAGAGATTCTTTTAACTTAACACTAAGCGTACATCTTTCGGGGATATGCTGGCTAGCATCTTTTACAAATGCGAAAACCACCAACCCACAGAATGTGTACTATGTATGACCGGAAATCGATCTCATGACCGTTGGCTTAGAAGACTTGAACGCTGTCCTCTAGGCCAAGGGCAGTGTCTAGCACTTTTTTGCTATGAATTTTGTGTGTATGAGTCAATTGTTTTTTAAAGAACTTCGTTGCTTCGGTTCGATCATGGTTTACTTATGAAGTATGTAACTAGACAATTTTCTTTTTTTGAAAATGACTTCGTTTTCTCATCATTTCTCTAAAGGATAATTCTGAAAACTGCTTCTAATTTAGAACTGGATTGCATCCCTCCATAGGAGAGAACCCTTTTGGAAAAAAATTCAAAACGTATCCATTCTAGTGGCATCCGGCAGCCCCCCGGATCGAATGAATATAAATTCAAATCAATTTACATAACGAATTAGGCCGAGCGTGCGAGAGCACTTCCATCGATGCTGGCCTGCCGTAATTAACATTGGGTTGAGCCATTCTCGAAACACTGGACTTCCGGAACCGGAACAAGCTAGGTATGCAAAGCTGACAATTGTGTCGACAACGTGTCGGCCCGTGTTTATGGGAAGGTGGATGTGGACAAGACCCACTATGTATGTGAATGGGGCTCGGTTATGGAATGGCTTCTCTCGGTGAGCTATCGGTTGTTCCATTCTGTGCTAGTCAGGTGGGCTGCATCCGTCATGGGGGCAACTGTCGCAATTTTGGTTCTATTTTTTAATTCCTTAAATTATTTACATGTAACAATAATAATCATATTCGTCATCAATGATGATCGAATAGATTAAGATTGATTTTTGAACAAAAATATAAATCCTAATACAAATCACAACTTCGTTAGATGAATCATGAAAAGTTCACTAACCCCATAGTTGTGGTTGCGTATACGACAATAATGAAATTCAACTGAAGCAGTGATTCGGATTGGCTCTCCACTTCAATCTCGGATTCCCGTACAAGGATAGGCACCTTCCTGTACCGGTGACCTCTGCTAGCTGTTCGGCATTTCTAATTTCCTAGAATTCATCATTCCGGTACTCAGCTCTGAAAATACACCTCAACGAATATTTTTTGTCGTTTTGCTGAAAGTTTTTATCGACTTTTTATTAACAATACATCCATGTTATGAAGTATTACTTTTCATTAGTGTTTTGATCATTCTCATTTTTTTTTCAAAATAAAAGTAAAACATCAATGACGTTTTGCTTAGTTTAAGTTTTGAAACTTCTCTTTTTCCAAGTGCTTGAATTCTAATTTTTACTATCTCACATGTGGCTATTAATCTATCCAATACTTCTATTTTCCAAGGAACGTCTGATAGTAGTTTGAAAATCTCAAAAAAAATAGATGCTTGAAGAAGAAAAAGCTTATGTGCCACATTTCATTCTGAAATCGTTGTCAGAAAATGGGTTAAAGTAAATATTCAACTGCATCAACAAATTCATTGGTAGCCATTACCATTCATTTGGTGCCAACCAGCAGAACAAGAAACAGCAACTATAGGACATATGAGTATGGTTCAAAACAGACTGAATGACTGCTTTCGTATGCCAAACAGAGGACCAGCAGTTTACGTATTATTGACTATGATCTTATCTTGTGTTCCAGTCTTTGGTCCTAATGGGACGAGCTTTGATTCCTTGTTAAAATAATGTCGTTACGAGATCTGTGCTGTGTTTACAATTCATTCGATTTGTGAATCGGTAACGAGACGGCCTCGAATGAAACATGCATGTATTTACAGCAACAAATTTTGGGTTTTAGCATATTTTTATCGAGTCAATCTTTTTTATCGTTTCATTGAGACGAAATCTTGCTATTGATTTTGGAAGGCATTAAAAAATTAACATTTTGGAGTTCAAAACATAGTAGTCATTAGAGTTTCGAGCCAATTGTTACATTAACCAGGAATTGGTCAGGGAAGCAAATCGAGCAGATCTGAAAATGATAACTGGTTTATCCAAGGGATTGAAATCAAGTGATAATTCTTTGCATTAGGAGTGGCAATGATCAGAATTCCACAACTGCTCCATAAATTGCAACAATTTGCAACAATTAGCACATTTTCACCCTCTCTGAGCACTGGTTTCACTCAATTTAACTCAAACCTTCTCATTTCCCTTAACATATTGCCACAAATTACCACAAATTCAATCATTGGCTGCAAAATTTATGTGATCATTGACGACGATTCTTCGTTTATCGCAGTCCCTTGGATAACTCGTCCGAAATTATTTGCTCTCAGTCAGTTCTAGTTCTGAGCAGCGATGCCACACATACCGATTTTCCGGTATTTATACCGATTTTTGAGCAAAATTTTGACCAAGAATCGGTATATACCGATTACCGATTTTTGGCAAAACATACCGATTTCATACCGATTTTTGAGATTTTAACTCAAACTACATTCCACTTCCACACTTCGTTCAGTTGACAATGCTTTTGTCTTCGAGATGCTAACTTTTCAAGGGAAAATATACACCGTTGGAATATAATCCTTGTTCAACTTGTCGCCAGATGTGGTATTTCAAGATTTGAAGTGCAATCAGATACACGGTTTGTCATAACATCGGTATAATCTTCAATCCTTCTCCACCTTGTTAGCCAAGTCAATGATATCACATGTATCTAACTGCAGAGATCGCCAGGCCACGCCAGGCAAAATGGGTATTTTCAGATTTAGAAAAACTATGTGTTTTTAAATATTTTTCTTGGGAACACCTTATTTTAGAACACGTTTCTCATTTATTTTCGCATAAAATTCTTGGGTTTTCATATGACTAATGCGTGATTTTTCAAAAAATAAAATTAATTTTCCTTTGGCTGAAAAAAATTGAAACGACAAACTCTCTCTGCAATCATTTATTTTTTTAATCGCTAGAACTCATATCTAATACTTAAGGCTTTGAAAGCTGAAATGGCCAGTTTGGCAAAAAAAACCATCAACCAAACGAAGAACATCAACTTAGGCCCATATTTACCTCGAACATCAAAAGCCATTGGATTTTTAAGTACTTACTAAATTAAAATTTATTTTAGGTTGACCTGGTTCTATTGCCTTATCTAATTTATCAAATTTACATCCCACTTTAGCTCAACATCAATTAAAGAATCAAGTTTTTAATTCATTAATATGCCTACATCACGTGTAACCTGAAGGTGATCGTCATGCCCTTATTTTTCTTGTCATACGGTAACTTTTAAATTAGATTTCCATTCAATTATGAGTACTGGAAAGAAATATTTTCATTTGTGATTTTTACTTTTTGTCTGCAAAAGCAGATAGTTTAAAAATAAAACAAAAATGTATAAGTCGTAACAAACATAAAGTTCTGTTAAAATTTCAAAACTGTCTTTTTATGTAAACTTGCGTTACCTAGAACCACAGAGAACAGACGTACAAGCTAGCCCACGAAACTTGTGTAAAATTTCCAGCGGCATTAGATTAATTATGAGTTCATATATACGGTTACGCCTTTTCGAAAACTGTACACTCGAACATTTGATTTGTAACTTTTGAACGGCGCAATAGGTGCCACTGTTTAAAGTCAATTTTCAACATATTTTTTGGATGTCTGCATTTGAAATTTTACACACTTTTTTGAAGATTTTTTGTTCGAGCTTGTACGTCTGTTCTCTGTGCTAGAACCAAGTTACGTAAAAAAATGGATTAATATATGCTAAAACACACTTAGTCAGCTAGTTTTATACTAAAAATTAACATTCGTAAGAGTTCTTAGACTTGCTTTTTATTGCAAGCTTCCATTTATACTAAAAATACGTTGGGAAGTTGAAAATGTAAGCATTTTTGAATATCCACCTCAAATACCGATTTCCATACCGATTTTTGGGATTTCCATACAGATAAAAGATTTTTTTGGGTTCCAAAATACCGATAAAAATGTGGCATCACTGGTTCTGAGAATATTCTCCGACAAAACTGGAAGCAAGCAAGAGAAAAAACGCACAGAGAGTGCTTTTTCCAACTATTTACGTCCAATCTGATTCTCTGCGCCCTTAACTTCATGCAAAATAGTGAGAAATTTTCTCTTTTCCGGGAGTGAGAACTTATTCTTAATGTTAAAAAAGACACGAAATGCACAACTTTTCGAGAGCAAAATTGAAATTGTTATTTGCTAGTAAAGTGTTCTTGTGGATGAAAATCTCTCTCACGAGTGTTTTGATCGGCAAATTCTATCGGAGGATAGCAATTTTTGGATTCCCTGGCAACGATACGTTGATTGTTTTAATACTGTTTTATTCAAAAATTTTACTTTGTTACAGCAACTTTAATCGGCAATAGAATGTTATTGTGTTTAAAGTTCGGTTAACAGATTGCCCGGTTTTATCAGGGTTGGCCCGAATATTTATTACCAAATTTGGGAATAGTCCAGTCCGGCCCGGTTGCCCGAATTTTTTTTATTTATGACTCCAAAACGAAATTTTTTAAGCAAGTTTTCTAAAAATAATTTTTTGGAAGCCTTTAATACGATTTAAAAACGATCGTAAAATTTTAATGAAAGAATAAGTTCTGGCATATTTTTTTTTTGTTGAGTAATTTCTGGGTATTTACAAAATTTTCCCGGATATTGCCCGGAATTATGGTCGTTAATTTTGTTTGTTTT